>NC_138154.1:2759280-2854280 GCF_964199315.1 Orbicella franksi | reverse complement strand
TGAAAAGGGCTTTTGTGACACAATAGGAATAAGTCAAATGAAAAAAGGTAAGGACTATGAGCTTCAGTGATATTTATAATCCATTTTTCACAGTGCATCAGACCATATGCAAATCTAGCTATTGTATGAAAGAGACATTAAAGTTTGGTGGGTATTTGTGCCGCTCGAGAAGACAGTGGTGTAAGCAATGAGTGACTACAAAAGGAAAAAGTTTGTGTACCACTTAATTAATGAAGGCTGTCACATGAAGACCTAACTGAATTCAAAAGCCACGTTATGTCATTCACAGACATCAGAGACATAAAAACGTGCGTTTGAGCATTGGTGGGTAAAGCAAAAATTCTTGGAACAGCATTTTGTGCCTGAGTTGTTAGGTAGACATGAAATTGGCCTCCTCCATCAGGGGTGAAAACAAATGAATTGATCACAGAGCAAGTACACAAGAGGGTTTGTTCTCATTTGTACATGTCTTATGTTACATTACTTATGACAGTTCAGTATAAAACAAGGACTGTAGTTGGCAGGCTGCATTTACACAAGTCCATGTTTAACACCCAGTCAATAATGCTCAATCTGCATTTCATACCTCAGTCTGTGTTTTATACCCAGTCCGTAGTCCAAAGTCGGCAGTCTATAGTCCAGTTGCAGTCCATATTTTACACTGACTGGAAACCCACAATTCCGGACTGTGTAAATCAACACAAATATTACCTGTTCCGTCAATATGTGAGAGGACATGCTTTTATTACCAAAACTACATGTAAGACAATGATTCTGTTTACGATCACGACTTGAATTGCCTTCAAGTTGGCATTGGGGAAACAGCTATTGAGCATTTTCACTTCCGAAACAAAGAAAAGGAGGACATGTTGGTGTACCAAAGTAATTCTGTGGGAGTTGAGCTCTTTTCGTAGGGTTTATGTTGCATATGCGCAGAGAAATCTAGGCCAGCGAAGTGAAAAGTTCACATCTCAAAGGTAGCGTTGGTTTTTGGTCAGAGAGAAGAGGGTACACAACTACAGCTTTCTGTTCATAAGAAAAGTTGTACATATTTTGTGAAGACAAGTCTGCAAGGTTTTTAAATGCCATTAACACTAACCTCAAACTTTAAATAAACAACTTATCCACTACACAGTCCACAGTAAGCTGTCTCAATACTCAAAAGTCCGCAATATTTCACAACACTCGAAAGAAAGCACATGGACAAAAATGGAGATGTCATTCGCCCCTGAAGACTTTTTTTGGGGGGGCCAAATTGGTGTCCATAGAAAGATCATACAGGAAAAGTTGATTTTCCTCCATTATCCAATTAGCATGGTGTTTTGTCAAATGCAAAAATATACATTCAGTTTGTTCAAAAATTGTTTTTATTAGCTATTCTGTCAGAGTAGTCCCATCAGAGTTTTATGCTCAACAAAATACTATTTAATAAATGGTATATAACAAATATTTGTTTTATTTATTTGTTTCTTCTATTAATAAATCAATAACTATTTTCATTAGCATTGATGCCACCTATTCGACTGGGCTTGGTCGCCTTGTAAATGACAGTCCGAGGGCAAGAGCAAATGCAACCATGAAAAAAATTATAATAGACAATCAAACTTACCTCTGCCTGTTTGCTACTTGCAACATTCCAAGCAATACAGAACTTCGCTATGATTATGGTGCTTCTGACCTCCACTGGAGAACAAAAGGTACAAAGATATATATAAGGCACTTAGTTGTAATTATTTCCCTGCTCTACCTATACAATTATTATAAAAAAAAAAGTCTGCATACAAGCCAAGTGGCCCACCAGGCCGGAGCTTATCCTGGTTTCTGTAGCATGAAGCGACTAGAAGTATTTCTACTCCCCCCTGGATGGGATGCTAGTCCATCACAGGGTTACCCCCAGCATTAAGTTTGCCGGTACCCATTTAATACACCCGGGTGGAGAGAGGCACTGTGAGAGTAAAGTGTCTTCCCCAAGAACACAGCACAATGTCCCCGGCCAGGGCTCAAACCCGGGCCGCTCGATCTGAAGACGAGCGCACTAACCATGAGGCCACCAATTATTTTATATATATATGTCTGGATTTATGAAAATGGTGTTAAAGACTGAATCAGGTGTTTTTTGATTTCTTTTTTTTTCTACTTTCACTATGACAGCAGCTTGTAAATCTTACGTAGCATGAAATGTAGAAACTCCTTGCCGATGATGAAGTATCCACAGCGAAGAATATCTAGTTCCATTGCAACCTTAAGTTTCACTGGTTTTAAAAACAATGAAAATGATTGGAAGAAAAACTAGCCTGCGAGAGCACCTGGTTTTTTGGCTGTTGTTTTTTTTTGCATGAAACAAGAGCAGAAAAAAACGTGCTCTTGCACGCTAAAGAGAAACACAAGCGACTTGTTTGAGCCACATGTTTATGAGCTAGGCGCAATTCAACCGGAAGTCTGATATTTTCAGACTTCAAATCGGATCTCTCCAGGGTCGCTCGTTTCCGGACCGCTGGTCAAGGAGAACGAAGACTCTTGGTACAAGCCTGCTAGCATTCCAGTGGAAACTACCAACCAGTGTGTCCGCAAGAACAATTTGTGATATCACCAGAGACTGCGATCTTATCTGATACTCAGTGCGTGTTTACCGACCAGTGCGTAATTTTAGCAATTTTGACCTTCAGGTTTGATTTGTAATACTTGATAAACAATTACACTGAGGCCTTGTCCACACTACGCCACAGAAATTTGAAAATGCAGCTTTATTTCTACGGTTAGGTCTTCTGTCCACACTAATTCGCCACGAAAATGGGCGCTCTTCAAACAAGAACACTGCCAGCTTTGTGTTTTAATGCGGAAGGAAAACATTTTCAAAATGGAGCTTTTCCAAAATGATGACCTCAGGATTTCCTCAAACACAAATCCAAAATGACCGGTGATTGTTGCGTTTTCAAATTTCTCCAACAAAGTGTGGACGGAAAACATTTGATGTGTCTTCAGAGTGATTAACACCCTTTTCAAATTTCCCCGGCATAGTGTGGACAGGGCATGAGTGTTTGCAGTTCCAGGGTAGCCCTTCAAAGTTAATGCTTGTGTACCTATCAATGTTAACCTCTGTGGGGGGGAGGCCGGGCATAGGCGGGGCTTTTGACGTAACAAGTCTGCCCATGGTTGGGACTTTTGATCATTCGCCGAGTCCCAGTAGTCCGTGGGCCAGACCACTTTTCGGTACCAAACCTAAGGACAAAACCTAAGTGTTATCAGCTGATACTACTGCATGAGTTGTTTTCAAATTTGTATCATAACCTTTCTGAATGAGTAGCTTTGTGCGAGATTTCTTAATTTAAAATTTTGCAAAAAATAGCTTCAGCATGGAAACGAGGCTCAGAAGAAGATCCTGTAAACATATGGTCACGATCGTTTTATCAGTACTTTAGATATTTGAATTATTAGATTATTTCCCCTCAAAGTTGTTAGAAGTAGAAATTTGTGTCAGGATTACACGAAAAACTAAAAAACAACCATCGGTGTCATTCACATTGCATCATAGGTAAATCCAAGATGGCGGTATTCTTGACAGGTGTGTAGGGCTAATTTGTGCTAAAATTTTGGTTCCTTATAGAAACGAGAAGTGTTCTCAGGGGATAAATAAACAGTAAGCATCTAGGTAAACATTTAGAGAAATCAATAAAGTAAATATTAAGCTGATAGTGTCGATTTTTGACAAGAAACTTACAGATCCTCGAAATAGGCATTCGAGTATATATCATTCCTCATTTTATACGAAAGGTGTAGCAGTAGATGACATAATGAGGGCTTTTGAAAAATGTGGAGTTTGAAATCCATCCAAAGGAAAATGATATTAAATAATAGTTTTCCTTTGATATGAGGGTCATTTCATACATTGCTAAAGATGATTTCATTCATGTATAGTGACTACGGTAATTTACAAAAAAGCTCATAATATTAAATATTAAATATCATGTCACACCACTGACAATAAATTTTATTGTCAGCAGTGTGACAGGAAGCTCTATACAACACCTGCTTGTAAAATCTGATCCCCTCTCAACACTTGTCACTTATCTTTTCATGCATGCACCATTTCCAACAAAAACATTTGTGCCAGGGGAAAAAGTTAAATACAAACTAACATGTCTCACCTTGGAAAAAATTTATATTTGGGTTTTCTGTCACATTTTGGCTAAAAATAAATACACATTTTGCAATTTATCAGTTTATGCTCAAAAATGAATGACAATTAATGTTAATGATTGTCAGTTTACTTTGCAAGTCACTTTGTACTAAAAGTTATAAAATGTGATGACCAACCACTTTGTGAGGGTTCAAAAACTAATGACCCACTCCCTTTGCTCTAACAATCCTCCCCCCCCTCCTCTGCCTGTACTTATTGGCCAGTCCCTTACAAATTTCAGTATTTTCACCGCTTAACAATAACGAAATGACACGTGACTTAAGCAGCACCAAACTGAAATATGTTTTTACAAACGAACTGTACAGATTGAAGTTTGAACACGAAACTAAGAGCCAAATTGTGAATAAAAGTACTCTAAAACAAGATTCTTCATATATAATTAATATAACCTTGTGTTACTGGAAGGTCTGTTTTCACTCATTTTATCACTTTAAATCGGCAGCTTGCCCTCCCCCCACAACTTTTGTTTGCAAACCACAATAATCTTCCATTCAGGCATTGTCTATTTTAAAAGATTAATAATATTATTGCTCATTAATTAAAGAGAACTAAGAGAGCATCACCAATTGAGAAGGCAGAAAAATGGATTGCAGCACAGAAAGATCAACCTGGTCTGGATGCATTGTTAATTAATGATTCTATTGGTAAGTTCCTTTTTGGGAATTTTATATGTGTACAAATTTCAGCACATGTGCCACCTACATTTGCCATTTTTGCACCTGTTGCTACTTGACCCATCTTGGCAGCTTTTGGGATCTTTTTAAACCAAACCATGCTTGTTTTAATTCTTAAGCCTTGGTAAAGCCTTTCCAAGTTTCCAGAGTTTCAGGTAAAATTATATTTTTCACGCAAAACTGAGTGGGTGTGGTTCTTACAGGGCAAATTCCATTATATTAAGAAGAGCAGAACAAAGGATTAGATGCCGTTAATGATTTCTGTTCACAACTAATGCATGGTGCTAAATGGGTCATGGAGCTTATCTTTCTTTAAATTGTAGGAAGAGGAGTGTTCACAACAATACCTTTTAGCAAGGGGGATTTCCTCCTTCAATACAAAGGTGATTTTATATCTGGAAAAGAAGGGGAAGAGCGTGAAGAGAAATATCCAGAGGAAGCTGGAAATTTTTTATACTTCTTCTCAGATAATGGAAAGACTTGTTGGTATGTATTTAACTTGCAGGTGCAGTAAGGTGAACTTGGAAAAAACATGACCTTATAATGATAAATTTAATTTAGCCAACAATTAAATTACTTTGAAACAGACTTTAGAAACTTGATTCTTATTTATTAGTTTCATATTTGTGTTTCAAAATATTGGACAGCTGGGGACAATTAATGCTCAAAATCAGCAAAAACGATCATTATGTATTGTAACAGAGAGCTCTGATGCATTGACTATCATGCTGTTATGTCACAAAAAAACCTGATGAAAGGTGGCAACAGGTATTTAGAAAATTACTAACAAATAGCAAAAATTAGACAGTCAACTCTCTTAACAGACTGACCTCTATAAATTGGACAACAGTTGGTCCCAGCTGCCATTTGTAGGTCATTTTACTCGTAACTGAACTCTCTTCAAGATGGATACCACTCTAAAACAGACAAAAGACACTTTGAAACAGTCAACAGACATTTAAGAAGAGCTTTTTTGGTTCAATCATACACCGGTACTTTAGACTGACAATAGGTGTTGAGTATGACAGCAAATATGATTCTGGGAAGCAATTTTTTTGCACTAAAACTAGCAAATAAATATATTTGGAGTTTGCTATCAACCTGCAAATTTTGTAAATGTTCACTGCATGGAAATACAGTGTGTATAAAGAGGGTGGCAAAGGGTTTTTGTGTGACGCATGATCTCCCCAAAATTAGCGGCGTGACCTGGGGCAGGACATCATAACGTGATGCATGTGTGATTTGCTATTTTACAAGCACATGATGCGTGATTTACTAATTAGATTTCCGTGATGTGTGAATGTTCTTTTAACTATACGGATACCATTCATTCAAAATAAATAGTAAGCAGAGTGTTAAAAAAGATCAATAAATCATGACAGATGCAACACCACTTTCTGGTCTTTTTTATCCTTTTCTTGTCCTCTGATGTCTTTGATCTTCATGGATCTTCATGCATGGTACTATATATAGGTCCAGACAATAACCCTTTTCATGGGTAGTTTTTTAGTTAGTTTTTCTCACTTGCATTACAATGTAATCCAATGTGGATGTTAGATCGTGTTGAAATGCCAATGAGAAAAGTTAACCATGAAAAGGGCTTTTGTGACACAATAGGAATAAGTCAAATGAAAAAAGGTAAGGACTATGAGCTTCAGTGATATTTATAATCCATTTTTCACAGTGCATCAGACCATATGCAAATCTAGCTATTGTATGAAAGAGACATTAAAGTTTGGTGGGTATTTGTGCCGCTCGAGAAGACAGTGGTGTAAGCAATGAGTGACTACAAAAGGAAAAAGTTTGTGTACCACTTAATTAATGAAGGCTGTCACATGAAGACCTAACTGAATTCAAAAGCCACGTTATGTCATTCACAGACATCAGAGACATAAAAACGTGCGTTTGAGCATTGGTGGGTAAAGCAAAAATTCTTGGAACAGCATTTTGTGCCTGAGTTGTTAGGTAGACATGAAATTGGCCTCCTCCATCAGGGGTGAAAACAAATGAATTGATCACAGAGCAAGTACACAAGAGGGTTTGTTCTCATTTGTACATGTCTTATGTTACATTACTTATGACAGTTCAGTATAAAACAAGGACTGTAGTTGGCAGGCTGCATTTACACAAGTCCATGTTTAACACCCAGTCAATAATGCTCAATCTGCATTTCATACCTCAGTCTGTGTTTTATACCCAGTCCGTAGTCCAAAGTCGGCAGTCCATAGTCCAGTTGCAGTCCATATTTTACACTGACTGGAAACCCACAATTCCGGACTGTGTAAATCAACACAAATATTACCTGTTCCGTCAATATGTGAGAGGACATGCTTTTATTACCAAAACTACATGTAAGACAATGATTCTGTTTACGATCACGACTTGAATTGCCTTCAAGTTGGCATTGGGGAAACAGCTATTGAGCATTTTCACTTCCGAAACAAAGAAAAGGAGGACATGTTGGTGTACCAAAGTAATTCTGTGGGAGTTGAGCTCTTTTCGTAGGGTTTATGTTGCATATGCGCAGAGAAATCTAGGCCAGCGAAGTGAAAAGTTCACATCTCAAAGGTAGCGTTGGTTTTTGGTCAGAGAGAAGAGGGTACACAACTACAGCTTTCTGTTCATAAGAAAAGTTGTACATATTTTGTGAAGACAAGTCTGCAAGGTTTTTAAATGCCATTAACACTAACCTCAAACTTTAAATAAACAACTTATCCACTACACAGTCCACAGTAAGCTGTCTCAATACTCAAAAGTCCGCAATATTTCACAACACTCGAAAGAAAGCACATGGACAAAAATGGAGATGTCATTCGCCCCTGAAGACTTTTTTTGGGGGGGCCAAATTGGTGTCCATAGAAAGATCATACAGGAAAAGTTGATTTTCCTCCATTATCCAATTAGCATGGTGTTTTGTCAAATGCAAAAATATACATTCAGTTTGTTCAAAAATTGTTTTTATTAGCTATTCTGTCAGAGTAGTCCCATCAGAGTTTTATGCTCAACAAAATACTATTTAATAAATGGTATATAACAAATATTTGTTTTATTTATTTGTTTCTTCTATTAATAAATCAATAACTATTTTCATTAGCATTGATGCCACCTATTCGACTGGGCTTGGTCGCCTTGTAAATGACAGTCCGAGGGCAAGAGCAAATGCAACCATGAAAAAAATTATAATAGACAATCAAACTTACCTCTGCCTGTTTGCTACTTGCAACATTCCAAGCAATACAGAACTTCGCTATGATTATGGTGCTTCTGACCTCCACTGGAGAACAAAAGGTACAAAGATATATATAAGGCACTTAGTTGTAATTATTTCCCTGCTCTACCTATACAATTATTATAAAAAAAAAAGTCTGCATACAAGCCAAGTGGCCCACCAGGCCGGAGCTTATCCTGGTTTCTGTAGCATGAAGCGACTAGAAGTATTTCTACTCCCCCCTGGATGGGATGCTAGTCCATCACAGGGTTACCCCCAGCATTAAGTTTGCCGGTACCCATTTAATACACCCGGGTGGAGAGAGGCACTGTGAGAGTAAAGTGTCTTCCCCAAGAACACAGCACAATGTCCCCGGCCAGGGCTCAAACCCGGGCCGCTCGATCTGAAGACGAGCGCACTAACCATGAGGCCACCAATTATTTTATATATATATGTCTGGATTTATGAAAATGGTGTTAAAGACTGAATCAGGTGTTTTTTGATTTCTTTTTTTTTCTACTTTCACTATGACAGCAGCTTGTAAATCTTACGTAGCATGAAATGTAGAAACTCCTTGCCGATGATGAAGTATCCACAGCGAAGAATATCTAGTTCCATTGCAACCTTAAGTTTCACTGGTTTTAAAAACAATGAAAATGATTGGAAGAAAAACTAGCCTGCGAGAGCACCTGGTTTTTTGGCTGTTGTTTTTTTTTGCATGAAACAAGAGCAGAAAAAAACGTGCTCTTGCACGCTAAAGAGAAACACAAGCGACTTGTTTGAGCCACATGTTTATGAGCTAGGCGCAATTCAACCGGAAGTCTGATATTTTCAGACTTCAAATCGGATCTCTCCAGGGTCGCTCGTTTCCGGACCGCTGGTCAAGGAGAACGAAGACTCTTGGTACAAGCCTGCTAGCATTCCAGTGGAAACTACCAACCAGTGTGTCCGCAAGAACAATTTGTGATATCACCAGAGACTGCGATCTTATCTGATACTCAGTGCGTGTTTACCGACCAGTGCGTAATTTTAGCAATTTTGACCTTCAGGTTTGATTTGTAATACTTGATAAACAATTACACTGAGGCCTTGTCCACACTACGCCACAGAAATTTGAAAATGCAGCTTTATTTCTACGGTTAGGTCTTCTGTCCACACTAATTCGCCACGAAAATGGGCGCTCTTCAAACAAGAACACTGCCAGCTTTGTGTTTTAATGCGGAAGGAAAACATTTTCAAAATGGAGCTTTTCCAAAATGATGACCTCAGGATTTCCTCAAACACAAACCCAAAATGACCGGTGATTGTTGCGTTTTCAAATTTCTCCAACAAAGTGTGGACGGAAAACATTTGATGTGTCTTCAGAGTGATTAACACCCTTTTCAAATTTCCCCGGCATAGTGTGGACAGGGCATGAGTGTTTGCAGTTCCAGGGTAGCCCTTCAAAGTTAATGCTTGTGTACCTATCAATGTTAAGCCTCTGTGGGGGGGAGGCCGGGCATAGGCGGGGCTTTTGACGTAACAAGTCTGCCCATGGTTGGGACTTTTGATCATTCGCCGAGTCCCAGTAGTCCGTGGGCCAGACCACTTTTCGGTACCAAACCTAAGGACAAAACCTAAGTGTTATCAGCTGATACTACTGCATGAGTTGTTTTCAAATTTGTATCATAACCTTTCTGAATGAGTAGCTTTGTGCGAGATTTCTTAATTTAAAATTTTGCAAAAAATAGCTTCAGCATGGAAACGAGGCTCAGAAGAAGATCCTGTAAACATATGGTCACGATCGTTTTATCAGTACTTTAGATATTTGAATTATTAGATTATTTCCCCTCAAAGTTGTTAGAAGTAGAAATTTGTGTCAGGATTACACGAAAAACTAAAAAACAACCATCGGTGTCATTCACATTGCATCATAGGTAAATCCAAGATGGCGGTATTCTTGACAGGTGTGTAGGGCTAATTTGTGCTAAAATTTTGGTTCCTTATAGAAACGAGAAGTGTTCTCAGGGGATAAATAAACAGTAAGCATCTAGGTAAACATTTAGAGAAATCAATAAAGTAAATATTAAGCTGATAGTGTCGATTTTTGACAAGAAACTTACAGATCCTCGAAATAGGCATTCGAGTATATATCATTCCTCATTTTATACGAAAGGTGTAGCAGTAGATGACATAATGAGGGCTTTTGAAAAATGTGGAGTTTGAAATCCATCCAAAGGAAAATGATATTAAATAATAGTTTTCCTTTGATATGAGGGTCATTTCATACATTGCTAAAGATGATTTCATTCATGTATAGTGACTACGGTAATTTACAAAAAAGCTCATAATATTAAATATTAAATATCATGTCACACCACTGACAATAAATTTTATTGTCAGCAGTGTGACAGGAAGCTCTATACAACACCTGCTTGTAAAATCTGATCCCCTCTCAACACTTGTCACTTATCTTTTCATGCATGCACCATTTCCAACAAAAACATTTGTGCCAGGGGAAAAAGTTAAATACAAACTAACATGTCTCACCTTGGAAAAAATTTATATTTGGGTTTTCTGTCACATTTTGGCTAAAAATAAATACACATTTTGCAATTTATCAGTTTATGCTCAAAAATGAATGACAATTAATGTTAATGATTGTCAGTTTACTTTGCAAGTCACTTTGTACTAAAAGTTATAAAATGTGATGACCAACCACTTTGTGAGGGTTCAAAAACTAATGACCCACTCCCTTTGCTCTAACAATCCTCCCCCCCCTCCTCTGCCTGTACTTATTGGCCAGTCCCTTACAAATTTCAGTATTTTCACCGCTTAACAATAACGAAATGACACGTGACTTAAGCAGCACCAAACTGAAATATGTTTTTACAAACGAACTGTACAGATTGAAGTTTGAACACGAAACTAAGAGCCAAATTGTGAATAAAAGTACTCTAAAACAAGATTCTTCATATATAATTAATATAACCTTGTGTTACTGGAAGGTCTGTTTTCACTCATTTTATCACTTTAAATCGGCAGCTTGCCCTCCCCCCACAACTTTTGTTTGCAAACCACAATAATCTTCCATTCAGGCATTGTCTATTTTAAAAGATTAATAATATTATTGCTCATTAATTAAAGAGAACTAAGAGAGCATCACCAATTGAGAAGGCAGAAAAATGGATTGCAGCACAGAAAGATCAACCTGGTCTGGATGCATTGTTAATTAATGATTCTATTGGTAAGTTCCTTTTTGGGAATTTTATATGTGTACAAATTTCAGCACATGTGCCACCTACATTTGCCATTTTTGCACCTGTTGCTACTTGACCCATCTTGGCAGCTTTTGGGATCTTTTTAAACCAAACCATGCTTGTTTTAATTCTTAAGCCTTGGTAAAGCCTTTCCAAGTTTCCAGAGTTTCAGGTAAAATTATATTTTTCACGCAAAACTGAGTGGGTGTGGTTCTTACAGGGCAAATTCCATTATATTAAGAAGAGCAGAACAAAGGATTAGATGCCGTTAATGATTTCTGTTCACAACTAATGCATGGTGCTAAATGGGTCATGGAGCTTATCTTTCTTTAAATTGTAGGAAGAGGAGTGTTCACAACAATACCTTTTAGCAAGGGGGATTTCCTCCTTCAATACAAAGGTGATTTTATATCTGGAAAAGAAGGGGAAGAGCGTGAAGAGAAATATCCAGAGGAAGCTGGAAATTTTTTATACTTCTTCTCAGATAATGGAAAGACTTGTTGGTATGTATTTAACTTGCAGGTGCAGTAAGGTGAACTTGGAAAAAACATGACCTTATAATGATAAATTTAATTTAGCCAACAATTAAATTACTTTGAAACAGACTTTAGAAACTTGATTCTTATTTATTAGTTTCATATTTGTGTTTCAAAATATTGGACAGCTGGGGACAATTAATGCTCAAAATCAGCAAAAACGATCATTATGTATTGTAACAGAGAGCTCTGATGCATTGACTATCATGCTGTTATGTCACAAAAAAACCTGATGAAAGGTGGCAACAGGTATTTAGAAAATTACTAACAAATAGCAAAAATTAGACAGTCAACTCTCTTAACAGACTGACCTCTATAAATTGGACAACAGTTGGTCCCAGCTGCCATTTGTAGGTCATTTTACTCGTAACTGAACTCTCTTCAAGATGGATACCACTCTAAAACAGACAAAAGACACTTTGAAACAGTCAACAGACATTTAAGAAGAGCTTTTTTGGTTCAATCATACACCGGTACTTTAGACTGACAATAGGTGTTGAGTATGACAGCAAATATGATTCTGGGAAGCAATTTTTTTGCACTAAAACTAGCAAATAAATATATTTGGAGTTTGCTATCAACCTGCAAATTTTGTAAATGTTCACTGCATGGAAATACAGTGTGTATAAAGAGGGTGGCAAAGGGTTTTTGTGTGACGCATGATCTCCCCAAAATTAGCGGCGTGACCTGGGGCAGGACATCATAACGTGATGCATGTGTGATTTGCTATTTTACAAGCACATGATGCGTGATTTACTAATTAGATTTCCGTGATGTGTGAATGTTCTTTTAACTATACGGATACCATTCATTCAAAATAAATAGTAAGCAGAGTGTTAAAAAAGATCAATAAATCATGACAGATGCAACACCACTTTCTGGTCTTTTTTATCCTTTTCTTGTCCTCTGATGTCTTTGATCTTCATGGATCTTCATGCATGGTACTATATATAGGTCCAGACAATAACCCTTTTCATGGGTAGTTTTTTAGTTAGTTTTTCTCACTTGCATTACAATGTAATCCAATGTGGATGTTAGATCGTGTTGAAATGCCAATGAGAAAAGTTAACCATGAAAAGGGCTTTTGTGACACAATAGGAATAAGTCAAATGAAAAAAGGTAAGGACTATGAGCTTCAGTGATATTTATAATCCATTTTTCACAGTGCATCAGACCATATGCAAATCTAGCTATTGTATGAAAGAGACATTAAAGTTTGGTGGGTATTTGTGCCGCTCGAGAAGACAGTGGTGTAAGCAATGAGTGACTACAAAAGGAAAAAGTTTGTGTACCACTTAATTAATGAAGGCTGTCACATGAAGACCTAACTGAATTCAAAAGCCACGTTATGTCATTCACAGACATCAGAGACATAAAAACGTGCGTTTGAGCATTGGTGGGTAAAGCAAAAATTCTTGGAACAGCATTTTGTGCCTGAGTTGTTAGGTAGACATGAAATTGGCCTCCTCCATCAGGGGTGAAAACAAATGAATTGATCACAGAGCAAGTACACAAGAGGGTTTGTTCTCATTTGTACATGTCTTATGTTACATTACTTATGACAGTTCAGTATAAAACAAGGACTGTAGTTGGCAGGCTGCATTTACACAAGTCCATGTTTAACACCCAGTCAATAATGCTCAATCTGCATTTCATACCTCAGTCTGTGTTTTATACCCAGTCCGTAGTCCAAAGTCGGCAGTCCATAGTCCAGTTGCAGTCCATATTTTACACTGACTGGAAACCCACAATTCCGGACTGTGTAAATCAACACAAATATTACCTGTTCCGTCAATATGTGAGAGGACATGCTTTTATTACCAAAACTACATGTAAGACAATGATTCTGTTTACGATCACGACTTGAATTGCCTTCAAGTTGGCATTGGGGAAACAGCTATTGAGCATTTTCACTTCCGAAACAAAGAAAAGGAGGACATGTTGGTGTACCAAAGTAATTCTGTGGGAGTTGAGCTCTTTTCGTAGGGTTTATGTTGCATATGCGCAGAGAAATCTAGGCCAGCGAAGTGAAAAGTTCACATCTCAAAGGTAGCGTTGGTTTTTGGTCAGAGAGAAGAGGGTACACAACTACAGCTTTCTGTTCATAAGAAAAGTTGTACATATTTTGTGAAGACAAGTCTGCAAGGTTTTTAAATGCCATTAACACTAACCTCAAACTTTAAATAAACAACTTATCCACTACACAGTCCACAGTAAGCTGTCTCAATACTCAAAAGTCCGCAATATTTCACAACACTCGAAAGAAAGCACATGGACAAAAATGGAGATGTCATTCGCCCCTGAAGACTTTTTTTGGGGGGGCCAAATTGGTGTCCATAGAAAGATCATACAGGAAAAGTTGATTTTCCTCCATTATCCAATTAGCATGGTGTTTTGTCAAATGCAAAAATATACATTCAGTTTGTTCAAAAATTGTTTTTATTAGCTATTCTGTCAGAGTAGTCCCATCAGAGTTTTATGCTCAACAAAATACTATTTAATAAATGGTATATAACAAATATTTGTTTTATTTATTTGTTTCTTCTATTAATAAATCAATAACTATTTTCATTAGCATTGATGCCACCTATTCGACTGGGCTTGGTCGCCTTGTAAATGACAGTCCGAGGGCAAGAGCAAATGCAACCATGAAAAAAATTATAATAGACAATCAAACTTACCTCTGCCTGTTTGCTACTTGCAACATTCCAAGCAATACAGAACTTCGCTATGATTATGGTGCTTCTGACCTCCACTGGAGAACAAAAGGTACAAAGATATATATAAGGCACTTAGTTGTAATTATTTCCCTGCTCTACCTATACAATTATTATAAAAAAAAAAGTCTGCATACAAGCCAAGTGGCCCACCAGGCCGGAGCTTATCCTGGTTTCTGTAGCATGAAGCGACTAGAAGTATTTCTACTCCCCCCTGGATGGGATGCTAGTCCATCACAGGGTTACCCCCAGCATTAAGTTTGCCGGTACCCATTTAATACACCCGGGTGGAGAGAGGCACTGTGAGAGTAAAGTGTCTTCCCCAAGAACACAGCACAATGTCCCCGGCCAGGGCTCAAACCCGGGCCGCTCGATCTGAAGACGAGCGCACTAACCATGAGGCCACCAATTATTTTATATATATATGTCTGGATTTATGAAAATGGTGTTAAAGACTGAATCAGGTGTTTTTTGATTTCTTTTTTTTTCTACTTTCACTATGACAGCAGCTTGTAAATCTTACGTAGCATGAAATGTAGAAACTCCTTGCCGATGATGAAGTATCCACAGCGAAGAATATCTAGTTCCATTGCAACCTTAAGTTTCACTGGTTTTAAAAACAATGAAAATGATTGGAAGAAAAACTAGCCTGCGAGAGCACCTGGTTTTTTGGCTGTTGTTTTTTTTTGCATGAAACAAGAGCAGAAAAAAACGTGCTCTTGCACGCTAAAGAGAAACACAAGCGACTTGTTTGAGCCACATGTTTATGAGCTAGGCGCAATTCAACCGGAAGTCTGATATTTTCAGACTTCAAATCGGATCTCTCCAGGGTCGCTCGTTTCCGGACCGCTGGTCAAGGAGAACGAAGACTCTTGGTACAAGCCTGCTAGCATTCCAGTGGAAACTACCAACCAGTGTGTCCGCAAGAACAATTTGTGATATCACCAGAGACTGCGATCTTATCTGATACTCAGTGCGTGTTTACCGACCAGTGCGTAATTTTAGCAATTTTGACCTTCAGGTTTGATTTGTAATACTTGATAAACAATTACACTGAGGCCTTGTCCACACTACGCCACAGAAATTTGAAAATGCAGCTTTATTTCTACGGTTAGGTCTTCTGTCCACACTAATTCGCCACGAAAATGGGCGCTCTTCAAACAAGAACACTGCCAGCTTTGTGTTTTAATGCGGAAGGAAAACATTTTCAAAATGGAGCTTTTCCAAAATGATGACCTCAGGATTTCCTCAAACACAAACCCAAAATGACCGGTGATTGTTGCGTTTTCAAATTTCTCCAACAAAGTGTGGACGGAAAACATTTGATGTGTCTTCAGAGTGATTAACACCCTTTTCAAATTTCCCCGGCATAGTGTGGACAGGGCATGAGTGTTTGCAGTTCCAGGGTAGCCCTTCAAAGTTAATGCTTGTGTACCTATCAATGTTAAGCCTCTGTGGGGGGGAGGCCGGGCATAGGCGGGGCTTTTGACGTAACAAGTCTGCCCATGGTTGGGACTTTTGATCATTCGCCGAGTCCCAGTAGTCCGTGGGCCAGACCACTTTTCGGTACCAAACCTAAGGACAAAACCTAAGTGTTATCAGCTGATACTACTGCATGAGTTGTTTTCAAATTTGTATCATAACCTTTCTGAATGAGTAGCTTTGTGCGAGATTTCTTAATTTAAAATTTTGCAAAAAATAGCTTCAGCATGGAAACGAGGCTCAGAAGAAGATCCTGTAAACATATGGTCACGATCGTTTTATCAGTACTTTAGATATTTGAATTATTAGATTATTTCCCCTCAAAGTTGTTAGAAGTAGAAATTTGTGTCAGGATTACACGAAAAACTAAAAAACAACCATCGGTGTCATTCACATTGCATCATAGGTAAATCCAAGATGGCGGTATTCTTGACAGGTGTGTAGGGCTAATTTGTGCTAAAATTTTGGTTCCTTATAGAAACGAGAAGTGTTCTCAGGGGATAAATAAACAGTAAGCATCTAGGTAAACATTTAGAGAAATCAATAAAGTAAATATTAAGCTGATAGTGTCGATTTTTGACAAGAAACTTACAGATCCTCGAAATAGGCATTCGAGTATATATCATTCCTCATTTTATACGAAAGGTGTAGCAGTAGATGACATAATGAGGGCTTTTGAAAAATGTGGAGTTTGAAATCCATCCAAAGGAAAATGATATTAAATAATAGTTTTCCTTTGATATGAGGGTCATTTCATACATTGCTAAAGATGATTTCATTCATGTATAGTGACTACGGTAATTTACAAAAAAGCTCATAATATTAAATATTAAATATCATGTCACACCACTGACAATAAATTTTATTGTCAGCAGTGTGACAGGAAGCTCTATACAACACCTGCTTGTAAAATCTGATCCCCTCTCAACACTTGTCACTTATCTTTTCATGCATGCACCATTTCCAACAAAAACATTTGTGCCAGGGGAAAAAGTTAAATACAAACTAACATGTCTCACCTTGGAAAAAATTTATATTTGGGTTTTCTGTCACATTTTGGCTAAAAATAAATACACATTTTGCAATTTATCAGTTTATGCTCAAAAATGAATGACAATTAATGTTAATGATTGTCAGTTTACTTTGCAAGTCACTTTGTACTAAAAGTTATAAAATGTGATGACCAACCACTTTGTGAGGGTTCAAAAACTAATGACCCACTCCCTTTGCTCTAACAATCCTCCCCCCCCTCCTCTGCCTGTACTTATTGGCCAGTCCCTTACAAATTTCAGTATTTTCACCGCTTAACAATAACGAAATGACACGTGACTTAAGCAGCACCAAACTGAAATATGTTTTTACAAACGAACTGTACAGATTGAAGTTTGAACACGAAACTAAGAGCCAAATTGTGAATAAAAGTACTCTAAAACAAGATTCTTCATATATAATTAATATAACCTTGTGTTACTGGAAGGTCTGTTTTCACTCATTTTATCACTTTAAATCGGCAGCTTGCCCTCCCCCCACAACTTTTGTTTGCAAACCACAATAATCTTCCATTCAGGCATTGTCTATTTTAAAAGATTAATAATATTATTGCTCATTAATTAAAGAGAACTAAGAGAGCATCACCAATTGAGAAGGCAGAAAAATGGATTGCAGCACAGAAAGATCAACCTGGTCTGGATGCATTGTTAATTAATGATTCTATTGGTAAGTTCCTTTTTGGGAATTTTATATGTGTACAAATTTCAGCACATGTGCCACCTACATTTGCCATTTTTGCACCTGTTGCTACTTGACCCATCTTGGCAGCTTTTGGGATCTTTTTAAACCAAACCATGCTTGTTTTAATTCTTAAGCCTTGGTAAAGCCTTTCCAAGTTTCCAGAGTTTCAGGTAAAATTATATTTTTCACGCAAAACTGAGTGGGTGTGGTTCTTACAGGGCAAATTCCATTATATTAAGAAGAGCAGAACAAAGGATTAGATGCCGTTAATGATTTCTGTTCACAACTAATGCATGGTGCTAAATGGGTCATGGAGCTTATCTTTCTTTAAATTGTAGGAAGAGGAGTGTTCACAACAATACCTTTTAGCAAGGGGGATTTCCTCCTTCAATACAAAGGTGATTTTATATCTGGAAAAGAAGGGGAAGAGCGTGAAGAGAAATATCCAGAGGAAGCTGGAAATTTTTTATACTTCTTCTCAGATAATGGAAAGACTTGTTGGTATGTATTTAACTTGCAGGTGCAGTAAGGTGAACTTGGAAAAAACATGACCTTATAATGATAAATTTAATTTAGCCAACAATTAAATTACTTTGAAACAGACTTTAGAAACTTGATTCTTATTTATTAGTTTCATATTTGTGTTTCAAAATATTGGACAGCTGGGGACAATTAATGCTCAAAATCAGCAAAAACGATCATTATGTATTGTAACAGAGAGCTCTGATGCATTGACTATCATGCTGTTATGTCACAAAAAAACCTGATGAAAGGTGGCAACAGGTATTTAGAAAATTACTAACAAATAGCAAAAATTAGACAGTCAACTCTCTTAACAGACTGACCTCTATAAATTGGACAACAGTTGGTCCCAGCTGCCATTTGTAGGTCATTTTACTCGTAACTGAACTCTCTTCAAGATGGATACCACTCTAAAACAGACAAAAGACACTTTGAAACAGTCAACAGACATTTAAGAAGAGCTTTTTTGGTTCAATCATACACCGGTACTTTAGACTGACAATAGGTGTTGAGTATGACAGCAAATATGATTCTGGGAAGCAATTTTTTTGCACTAAAACTAGCAAATAAATATATTTGGAGTTTGCTATCAACCTGCAAATTTTGTAAATGTTCACTGCATGGAAATACAGTGTGTATAAAGAGGGTGGCAAAGGGTTTTTGTGTGACGCATGATCTCCCCAAAATTAGCGGCGTGACCTGGGGCAGGACATCATAACGTGATGCATGTGTGATTTGCTATTTTACAAGCACATGATGCGTGATTTACTAATTAGATTTCCGTGATGTGTGAATGTTCTTTTAACTATACGGATACCATTCATTCAAAATAAATAGTAAGCAGAGTGTTAAAAAAGATCAATAAATCATGACAGATGCAACACCACTTTCTGGTCTTTTTTATCCTTTTCTTGTCCTCTGATGTCTTTGATCTTCATGGATCTTCATGCATGGTACTATATATAGGTCCAGACAATAACCCTTTTCATGGGTAGTTTTTTAGTTAGTTTTTCTCACTTGCATTACAATGTAATCCAATGTGGATGTTAGATCGTGTTGAAATGCCAATGAGAAAAGTTAACCATGAAAAGGGCTTTTGTGACACAATAGGAATAAGTCAAATGAAAAAAGGTAAGGACTATGAGCTTCAGTGATATTTATAATCCATTTTTCACAGTGCATCAGACCATATGCAAATCTAGCTATTGTATGAAAGAGACATTAAAGTTTGGTGGGTATTTGTGCCGCTCGAGAAGACAGTGGTGTAAGCAATGAGTGACTACAAAAGGAAAAAGTTTGTGTACCACTTAATTAATGAAGGCTGTCACATGAAGACCTAACTGAATTCAAAAGCCACGTTATGTCATTCACAGACATCAGAGACATAAAAACGTGCGTTTGAGCATTGGTGGGTAAAGCAAAAATTCTTGGAACAGCATTTTGTGCCTGAGTTGTTAGGTAGACATGAAATTGGCCTCCTCCATCAGGGGTGAAAACAAATGAATTGATCACAGAGCAAGTACACAAGAGGGTTTGTTCTCATTTGTACATGTCTTATGTTACATTACTTATGACAGTTCAGTATAAAACAAGGACTGTAGTTGGCAGGCTGCATTTACACAAGTCCATGTTTAACACCCAGTCAATAATGCTCAATCTGCATTTCATACCTCAGTCTGTGTTTTATACCCAGTCCGTAGTCCAAAGTCGGCAGTCCATAGTCCAGTTGCAGTCCATATTTTACACTGACTGGAAACCCACAATTCCGGACTGTGTAAATCAACACAAATATTACCTGTTCCGTCAATATGTGAGAGGACATGCTTTTATTACCAAAACTACATGTAAGACAATGATTCTGTTTACGATCACGACTTGAATTGCCTTCAAGTTGGCATTGGGGAAACAGCTATTGAGCATTTTCACTTCCGAAACAAAGAAAAGGAGGACATGTTGGTGTACCAAAGTAATTCTGTGGGAGTTGAGCTCTTTTCGTAGGGTTTATGTTGCATATGCGCAGAGAAATCTAGGCCAGCGAAGTGAAAAGTTCACATCTCAAAGGTAGCGTTGGTTTTTGGTCAGAGAGAAGAGGGTACACAACTACAGCTTTCTGTTCATAAGAAAAGTTGTACATATTTTGTGAAGACAAGTCTGCAAGGTTTTTAAATGCCATTAACACTAACCTCAAACTTTAAATAAACAACTTATCCACTACACAGTCCACAGTAAGCTGTCTCAATACTCAAAAGTCCGCAATATTTCACAACACTCGAAAGAAAGCACATGGACAAAAATGGAGATGTCATTCGCCCCTGAAGACTTTTTTTGGGGGGGCCAAATTGGTGTCCATAGAAAGATCATACAGGAAAAGTTGATTTTCCTCCATTATCCAATTAGCATGGTGTTTTGTCAAATGCAAAAATATACATTCAGTTTGTTCAAAAATTGTTTTTATTAGCTATTCTGTCAGAGTAGTCCCATCAGAGTTTTATGCTCAACAAAATACTATTTAATAAATGGTATATAACAAATATTTGTTTTATTTATTTGTTTCTTCTATTAATAAATCAATAACTATTTTCATTAGCATTGATGCCACCTATTCGACTGGGCTTGGTCGCCTTGTAAATGACAGTCCGAGGGCAAGAGCAAATGCAACCATGAAAAAAATTATAATAGACAATCAAACTTACCTCTGCCTGTTTGCTACTTGCAACATTCCAAGCAATACAGAACTTCGCTATGATTATGGTGCTTCTGACCTCCACTGGAGAACAAAAGGTACAAAGATATATATAAGGCACTTAGTTGTAATTATTTCCCTGCTCTACCTATACAATTATTATAAAAAAAAAAGTCTGCATACAAGCCAAGTGGCCCACCAGGCCGGAGCTTATCCTGGTTTCTGTAGCATGAAGCGACTAGAAGTATTTCTACTCCCCCCTGGATGGGATGCTAGTCCATCACAGGGTTACCCCCAGCATTAAGTTTGCCGGTACCCATTTAATACACCCGGGTGGAGAGAGGCACTGTGAGAGTAAAGTGTCTTCCCCAAGAACACAGCACAATGTCCCCGGCCAGGGCTCAAACCCGGGCCGCTCGATCTGAAGACGAGCGCACTAACCATGAGGCCACCAATTATTTTATATATATATGTCTGGATTTATGAAAATGGTGTTAAAGACTGAATCAGGTGTTTTTTGATTTCTTTTTTTTTCTACTTTCACTATGACAGCAGCTTGTAAATCTTACGTAGCATGAAATGTAGAAACTCCTTGCCGATGATGAAGTATCCACAGCGAAGAATATCTAGTTCCATTGCAACCTTAAGTTTCACTGGTTTTAAAAACAATGAAAATGATTGGAAGAAAAACTAGCCTGCGAGAGCACCTGGTTTTTTGGCTGTTGTTTTTTTTTGCATGAAACAAGAGCAGAAAAAAACGTGCTCTTGCACGCTAAAGAGAAACACAAGCGACTTGTTTGAGCCACATGTTTATGAGCTAGGCGCAATTCAACCGGAAGTCTGATATTTTCAGACTTCAAATCGGATCTCTCCAGGGTCGCTCGTTTCCGGACCGCTGGTCAAGGAGAACGAAGACTCTTGGTACAAGCCTGCTAGCATTCCAGTGGAAACTACCAACCAGTGTGTCCGCAAGAACAATTTGTGATATCACCAGAGACTGCGATCTTATCTGATACTCAGTGCGTGTTTACCGACCAGTGCGTAATTTTAGCAATTTTGACCTTCAGGTTTGATTTGTAATACTTGATAAACAATTACACTGAGGCCTTGTCCACACTACGCCACAGAAATTTGAAAATGCAGCTTTATTTCTACGGTTAGGTCTTCTGTCCACACTAATTCGCCACGAAAATGGGCGCTCTTCAAACAAGAACACTGCCAGCTTTGTGTTTTAATGCGGAAGGAAAACATTTTCAAAATGGAGCTTTTCCAAAATGATGACCTCAGGATTTCCTCAAACACAAATCCAAAATGACCGGTGATTGTTGCGTTTTCAAATTTCTCCAACAAAGTGTGGACGGAAAACATTTGATGTGTCTTCAGAGTGATTAACACCCTTTTCAAATTTCCCCGGCATAGTGTGGACAGGGCATGAGTGTTTGCAGTTCCAGGGTAGCCCTTCAAAGTTAATGCTTGTGTACCTATCAATGTTAAGCCTCTGTGGGGGGGAGGCCGGGCATAGGCGGGGCTTTTGACGTAACAAGTCTGCCCATGGTTGGGACTTTTGATCATTCGCCGAGTCCCAGTAGTCCGTGGGCCAGACCACTTTTCGGTACCAAACCTAAGGACAAAACCTAAGTGTTATCAGCTGATACTACTGCATGAGTTGTTTTCAAATTTGTATCATAACCTTTCTGAATGAGTAGCTTTGTGCGAGATTTCTTAATTTAAAATTTTGCAAAAAATAGCTTCAGCATGGAAACGAGGCTCAGAAGAAGATCCTGTAAACATATGGTCACGATCGTTTTATCAGTACTTTAGATATTTGAATTATTAGATTATTTCCCCTCAAAGTTGTTAGAAGTAGAAATTTGTGTCAGGATTACACGAAAAACTAAAAAACAACCATCGGTGTCATTCACATTGCATCATAGGTAAATCCAAGATGGCGGTATTCTTGACAGGTGTGTAGGGCTAATTTGTGCTAAAATTTTGGTTCCTTATAGAAACGAGAAGTGTTCTCAGGGGATAAATAAACAGTAAGCATCTAGGTAAACATTTAGAGAAATCAATAAAGTAAATATTAAGCTGATAGTGTCGATTTTTGACAAGAAACTTACAGATCCTCGAAATAGGCATTCGAGTATATATCATTCCTCATTTTATACGAAAGGTGTAGCAGTAGATGACATAATGAGGGCTTTTGAAAAATGTGGAGTTTGAAATCCATCCAAAGGAAAATGATATTAAATAATAGTTTTCCTTTGATATGAGGGTCATTTCATACATTGCTAAAGATGATTTCATTCATGTATAGTGACTACGGTAATTTACAAAAAAGCTCATAATATTAAATATTAAATATCATGTCACACCACTGACAATAAATTTTATTGTCAGCAGTGTGACAGGAAGCTCTATACAACACCTGCTTGTAAAATCTGATCCCCTCTCAACACTTGTCACTTATCTTTTCATGCATGCACCATTTCCAACAAAAACATTTGTGCCAGGGGAAAAAGTTAAATACAAACTAACATGTCTCACCTTGGAAAAAATTTATATTTGGGTTTTCTGTCACATTTTGGCTAAAAATAAATACACATTTTGCAATTTATCAGTTTATGCTCAAAAATGAATGACAATTAATGTTAATGATTGTCAGTTTACTTTGCAAGTCACTTTGTACTAAAAGTTATAAAATGTGATGACCAACCACTTTGTGAGGGTTCAAAAACTAATGACCCACTCCCTTTGCTCTAACAATCCTCCCCCCCCTCCTCTGCCTGTACTTATTGGCCAGTCCCTTACAAATTTCAGTATTTTCACCGCTTAACAATAACGAAATGACACGTGACTTAAGCAGCACCAAACTGAAATATGTTTTTACAAACGAACTGTACAGATTGAAGTTTGAACACGAAACTAAGAGCCAAATTGTGAATAAAAGTACTCTAAAACAAGATTCTTCATATATAATTAATATAACCTTGTGTTACTGGAAGGTCTGTTTTCACTCATTTTATCACTTTAAATCGGCAGCTTGCCCTCCCCCCACAACTTTTGTTTGCAAACCACAATAATCTTCCATTCAGGCATTGTCTATTTTAAAAGATTAATAATATTATTGCTCATTAATTAAAGAGAACTAAGAGAGCATCACCAATTGAGAAGGCAGAAAAATGGATTGCAGCACAGAAAGATCAACCTGGTCTGGATGCATTGTTAATTAATGATTCTATTGGTAAGTTCCTTTTTGGGAATTTTATATGTGTACAAATTTCAGCACATGTGCCACCTACATTTGCCATTTTTGCACCTGTTGCTACTTGACCCATCTTGGCAGCTTTTGGGATCTTTTTAAACCAAACCATGCTTGTTTTAATTCTTAAGCCTTGGTAAAGCCTTTCCAAGTTTCCAGAGTTTCAGGTAAAATTATATTTTTCACGCAAAACTGAGTGGGTGTGGTTCTTACAGGGCAAATTCCATTATATTAAGAAGAGCAGAACAAAGGATTAGATGCCGTTAATGATTTCTGTTCACAACTAATGCATGGTGCTAAATGGGTCATGGAGCTTATCTTTCTTTAAATTGTAGGAAGAGGAGTGTTCACAACAATACCTTTTAGCAAGGGGGATTTCCTCCTTCAATACAAAGGTGATTTTATATCTGGAAAAGAAGGGGAAGAGCGTGAAGAGAAATATCCAGAGGAAGCTGGAAATTTTTTATACTTCTTCTCAGATAATGGAAAGACTTGTTGGTATGTATTTAACTTGCAGGTGCAGTAAGGTGAACTTGGAAAAAACATGACCTTATAATGATAAATTTAATTTAGCCAACAATTAAATTACTTTGAAACAGACTTTAGAAACTTGATTCTTATTTATTAGTTTCATATTTGTGTTTCAAAATATTGGACAGCTGGGGACAATTAATGCTCAAAATCAGCAAAAACGATCATTATGTATTGTAACAGAGAGCTCTGATGCATTGACTATCATGCTGTTATGTCACAAAAAAACCTGATGAAAGGTGGCAACAGGTATTTAGAAAATTACTAACAAATAGCAAAAATTAGACAGTCAACTCTCTTAACAGACTGACCTCTATAAATTGGACAACAGTTGGTCCCAGCTGCCATTTGTAGGTCATTTTACTCGTAACTGAACTCTCTTCAAGATGGATACCACTCTAAAACAGACAAAAGACACTTTGAAACAGTCAACAGACATTTAAGAAGAGCTTTTTTGGTTCAATCATACACCGGTACTTTAGACTGACAATAGGTGTTGAGTATGACAGCAAATATGATTCTGGGAAGCAATTTTTTTGCACTAAAACTAGCAAATAAATATATTTGGAGTTTGCTATCAACCTGCAAATTTTGTAAATGTTCACTGCATGGAAATACAGTGTGTATAAAGAGGGTGGCAAAGGGTTTTTGTGTGACGCATGATCTCCCCAAAATTAGCGGCGTGACCTGGGGCAGGACATCATAACGTGATGCATGTGTGATTTGCTATTTTACAAGCACATGATGCGTGATTTACTAATTAGATTTCCGTGATGTGTGAATGTTCTTTTAACTATACGGATACCATTCATTCAAAATAAATAGTAAGCAGAGTGTTAAAAAAGATCAATAAATCATGACAGATGCAACACCACTTTCTGGTCTTTTTTATCCTTTTCTTGTCCTCTGATGTCTTTGATCTTCATGGATCTTCATGCATGGTACTATATATAGGTCCAGACAATAACCCTTTTCATGGGTAGTTTTTTAGTTAGTTTTTCTCACTTGCATTACAATGTAATCCAATGTGGATGTTAGATCGTGTTGAAATGCCAATGAGAAAAGTTAACCATGAAAAGGGCTTTTGTGACACAATAGGAATAAGTCAAATGAAAAAAGGTAAGGACTATGAGCTTCAGTGATATTTATAATCCATTTTTCACAGTGCATCAGACCATATGCAAATCTAGCTATTGTATGAAAGAGACATTAAAGTTTGGTGGGTATTTGTGCCGCTCGAGAAGACAGTGGTGTAAGCAATGAGTGACTACAAAAGGAAAAAGTTTGTGTACCACTTAATTAATGAAGGCTGTCACATGAAGACCTAACTGAATTCAAAAGCCACGTTATGTCATTCACAGACATCAGAGACATAAAAACGTGCGTTTGAGCATTGGTGGGTAAAGCAAAAATTCTTGGAACAGCATTTTGTGCCTGAGTTGTTAGGTAGACATGAAATTGGCCTCCTCCATCAGGGGTGAAAACAAATGAATTGATCACAGAGCAAGTACACAAGAGGGTTTGTTCTCATTTGTACATGTCTTATGTTACATTACTTATGACAGTTCAGTATAAAACAAGGACTGTAGTTGGCAGGCTGCATTTACACAAGTCCATGTTTAACACCCAGTCAATAATGCTCAATCTGCATTTCATACCTCAGTCTGTGTTTTATACCCAGTCCGTAGTCCAAAGTCGGCAGTCCATAGTCCAGTTGCAGTCCATATTTTACACTGACTGGAAACCCACAATTCCGGACTGTGTAAATCAACACAAATATTACCTGTTCCGTCAATATGTGAGAGGACATGCTTTTATTACCAAAACTACATGTAAGACAATGATTCTGTTTACGATCACGACTTGAATTGCCTTCAAGTTGGCATTGGGGAAACAGCTATTGAGCATTTTCACTTCCGAAACAAAGAAAAGGAGGACATGTTGGTGTACCAAAGTAATTCTGTGGGAGTTGAGCTCTTTTCGTAGGGTTTATGTTGCATATGCGCAGAGAAATCTAGGCCAGCGAAGTGAAAAGTTCACATCTCAAAGGTAGCGTTGGTTTTTGGTCAGAGAGAAGAGGGTACACAACTACAGCTTTCTGTTCATAAGAAAAGTTGTACATATTTTGTGAAGACAAGTCTGCAAGGTTTTTAAATGCCATTAACACTAACCTCAAACTTTAAATAAACAACTTATCCACTACACAGTCCACAGTAAGCTGTCTCAATACTCAAAAGTCCGCAATATTTCACAACACTCGAAAGAAAGCACATGGACAAAAATGGAGATGTCATTCGCCCCTGAAGACTTTTTTTGGGGGGGCCAAATTGGTGTCCATAGAAAGATCATACAGGAAAAGTTGATTTTCCTCCATTATCCAATTAGCATGGTGTTTTGTCAAATGCAAAAATATACATTCAGTTTGTTCAAAAATTGTTTTTATTAGCTATTCTGTCAGAGTAGTCCCATCAGAGTTTTATGCTCAACAAAATACTATTTAATAAATGGTATATAACAAATATTTGTTTTATTTATTTGTTTCTTCTATTAATAAATCAATAACTATTTTCATTAGCATTGATGCCACCTATTCGACTGGGCTTGGTCGCCTTGTAAATGACAGTCCGAGGGCAAGAGCAAATGCAACCATGAAAAAAATTATAATAGACAATCAAACTTACCTCTGCCTGTTTGCTACTTGCAACATTCCAAGCAATACAGAACTTCGCTATGATTATGGTGCTTCTGACCTCCACTGGAGAACAAAAGGTACAAAGATATATATAAGGCACTTAGTTGTAATTATTTCCCTGCTCTACCTATACAATTATTATAAAAAAAAAAGTCTGCATACAAGCCAAGTGGCCCACCAGGCCGGAGCTTATCCTGGTTTCTGTAGCATGAAGCGACTAGAAGTATTTCTACTCCCCCCTGGATGGGATGCTAGTCCATCACAGGGTTACCCCCAGCATTAAGTTTGCCGGTACCCATTTAATACACCCGGGTGGAGAGAGGCACTGTGAGAGTAAAGTGTCTTCCCCAAGAACACAGCACAATGTCCCCGGCCAGGGCTCAAACCCGGGCCGCTCGATCTGAAGACGAGCGCACTAACCATGAGGCCACCAATTATTTTATATATATATGTCTGGATTTATGAAAATGGTGTTAAAGACTGAATCAGGTGTTTTTTGATTTCTTTTTTTTTCTACTTTCACTATGACAGCAGCTTGTAAATCTTACGTAGCATGAAATGTAGAAACTCCTTGCCGATGATGAAGTATCCACAGCGAAGAATATCTAGTTCCATTGCAACCTTAAGTTTCACTGGTTTTAAAAACAATGAAAATGATTGGAAGAAAAACTAGCCTGCGAGAGCACCTGGTTTTTTGGCTGTTGTTTTTTTTTGCATGAAACAAGAGCAGAAAAAAACGTGCTCTTGCACGCTAAAGAGAAACACAAGCGACTTGTTTGAGCCACATGTTTATGAGCTAGGCGCAATTCAACCGGAAGTCTGATATTTTCAGACTTCAAATCGGATCTCTCCAGGGTCGCTCGTTTCCGGACCGCTGGTCAAGGAGAACGAAGACTCTTGGTACAAGCCTGCTAGCATTCCAGTGGAAACTACCAACCAGTGTGTCCGCAAGAACAATTTGTGATATCACCAGAGACTGCGATCTTATCTGATACTCAGTGCGTGTTTACCGACCAGTGCGTAATTTTAGCAATTTTGACCTTCAGGTTTGATTTGTAATACTTGATAAACAATTACACTGAGGCCTTGTCCACACTACGCCACAGAAATTTGAAAATGCAGCTTTATTTCTACGGTTAGGTCTTCTGTCCACACTAATTCGCCACGAAAATGGGCGCTCTTCAAACAAGAACACTGCCAGCTTTGTGTTTTAATGCGGAAGGAAAACATTTTCAAAATGGAGCTTTTCCAAAATGATGACCTCAGGATTTCCTCAAACACAAATCCAAAATGACCGGTGATTGTTGCGTTTTCAAATTTCTCCAACAAAGTGTGGACGGAAAACATTTGATGTGTCTTCAGAGTGATTAACACCCTTTTCAAATTTCCCCGGCATAGTGTGGACAGGGCATGAGTGTTTGCAGTTCCAGGGTAGCCCTTCAAAGTTAATGCTTGTGTACCTATCAATGTTAAGCCTCTGTGGGGGGGAGGCCGGGCATAGGCGGGGCTTTTGACGTAACAAGTCTGCCCATGGTTGGGACTTTTGATCATTCGCCGAGTCCCAGTAGTCCGTGGGCCAGACCACTTTTCGGTACCAAACCTAAGGACAAAACCTAAGTGTTATCAGCTGATACTACTGCATGAGTTGTTTTCAAATTTGTATCATAACCTTTCTGAATGAGTAGCTTTGTGCGAGATTTCTTAATTTAAAATTTTGCAAAAAATAGCTTCAGCATGGAAACGAGGCTCAGAAGAAGATCCTGTAAACATATGGTCACGATCGTTTTATCAGTACTTTAGATATTTGAATTATTAGATTATTTCCCCTCAAAGTTGTTAGAAGTAGAAATTTGTGTCAGGATTACACGAAAAACTAAAAAACAACCATCGGTGTCATTCACATTGCATCATAGGTAAATCCAAGATGGCGGTATTCTTGACAGGTGTGTAGGGCTAATTTGTGCTAAAATTTTGGTTCCTTATAGAAACGAGAAGTGTTCTCAGGGGATAAATAAACAGTAAGCATCTAGGTAAACATTTAGAGAAATCAATAAAGTAAATATTAAGCTGATAGTGTCGATTTTTGACAAGAAACTTACAGATCCTCGAAATAGGCATTCGAGTATATATCATTCCTCATTTTATACGAAAGGTGTAGCAGTAGATGACATAATGAGGGCTTTTGAAAAATGTGGAGTTTGAAATCCATCCAAAGGAAAATGATATTAAATAATAGTTTTCCTTTGATATGAGGGTCATTTCATACATTGCTAAAGATGATTTCATTCATGTATAGTGACTACGGTAATTTACAAAAAAGCTCATAATATTAAATATTAAATATCATGTCACACCACTGACAATAAATTTTATTGTCAGCAGTGTGACAGGAAGCTCTATACAACACCTGCTTGTAAAATCTGATCCCCTCTCAACACTTGTCACTTATCTTTTCATGCATGCACCATTTCCAACAAAAACATTTGTGCCAGGGGAAAAAGTTAAATACAAACTAACATGTCTCACCTTGGAAAAAATTTATATTTGGGTTTTCTGTCACATTTTGGCTAAAAATAAATACACATTTTGCAATTTATCAGTTTATGCTCAAAAATGAATGACAATTAATGTTAATGATTGTCAGTTTACTTTGCAAGTCACTTTGTACTAAAAGTTATAAAATGTGATGACCAACCACTTTGTGAGGGTTCAAAAACTAATGACCCACTCCCTTTGCTCTAACAATCCTCCCCCCCCTCCTCTGCCTGTACTTATTGGCCAGTCCCTTACAAATTTCAGTATTTTCACCGCTTAACAATAACGAAATGACACGTGACTTAAGCAGCACCAAACTGAAATATGTTTTTACAAACGAACTGTACAGATTGAAGTTTGAACACGAAACTAAGAGCCAAATTGTGAATAAAAGTACTCTAAAACAAGATTCTTCATATATAATTAATATAACCTTGTGTTACTGGAAGGTCTGTTTTCACTCATTTTATCACTTTAAATCGGCAGCTTGCCCTCCCCCCACAACTTTTGTTTGCAAACCACAATAATCTTCCATTCAGGCATTGTCTATTTTAAAAGATTAATAATATTATTGCTCATTAATTAAAGAGAACTAAGAGAGCATCACCAATTGAGAAGGCAGAAAAATGGATTGCAGCACAGAAAGATCAACCTGGTCTGGATGCATTGTTAATTAATGATTCTATTGGTAAGTTCCTTTTTGGGAATTTTATATGTGTACAAATTTCAGCACATGTGCCACCTACATTTGCCATTTTTGCACCTGTTGCTACTTGACCCATCTTGGCAGCTTTTGGGATCTTTTTAAACCAAACCATGCTTGTTTTAATTCTTAAGCCTTGGTAAAGCCTTTCCAAGTTTCCAGAGTTTCAGGTAAAATTATATTTTTCACGCAAAACTGAGTGGGTGTGGTTCTTACAGGGCAAATTCCATTATATTAAGAAGAGCAGAACAAAGGATTAGATGCCGTTAATGATTTCTGTTCACAACTAATGCATGGTGCTAAATGGGTCATGGAGCTTATCTTTCTTTAAATTGTAGGAAGAGGAGTGTTCACAACAATACCTTTTAGCAAGGGGGATTTCCTCCTTCAATACAAAGGTGATTTTATATCTGGAAAAGAAGGGGAAGAGCGTGAAGAGAAATATCCAGAGGAAGCTGGAAATTTTTTATACTTCTTCTCAGATAATGGAAAGACTTGTTGGTATGTATTTAACTTGCAGGTGCAGTAAGGTGAACTTGGAAAAAACATGACCTTATAATGATAAATTTAATTTAGCCAACAATTAAATTACTTTGAAACAGACTTTAGAAACTTGATTCTTATTTATTAGTTTCATATTTGTGTTTCAAAATATTGGACAGCTGGGGACAATTAATGCTCAAAATCAGCAAAAACGATCATTATGTATTGTAACAGAGAGCTCTGATGCATTGACTATCATGCTGTTATGTCACAAAAAAACCTGATGAAAGGTGGCAACAGGTATTTAGAAAATTACTAACAAATAGCAAAAATTAGACAGTCAACTCTCTTAACAGACTGACCTCTATAAATTGGACAACAGTTGGTCCCAGCTGCCATTTGTAGGTCATTTTACTCGTAACTGAACTCTCTTCAAGATGGATACCACTCTAAAACAGACAAAAGACACTTTGAAACAGTCAACAGACATTTAAGAAGAGCTTTTTTGGTTCAATCATACACCGGTACTTTAGACTGACAATAGGTGTTGAGTATGACAGCAAATATGATTCTGGGAAGCAATTTTTTTGCACTAAAACTAGCAAATAAATATATTTGGAGTTTGCTATCAACCTGCAAATTTTGTAAATGTTCACTGCATGGAAATACAGTGTGTATAAAGAGGGTGGCAAAGGGTTTTTGTGTGACGCATGATCTCCCCAAAATTAGCGGCGTGACCTGGGGCAGGACATCATAACGTGATGCATGTGTGATTTGCTATTTTACAAGCACATGATGCGTGATTTACTAATTAGATTTCCGTGATGTGTGAATGTTCTTTTAACTATACGGATACCATTCATTCAAAATAAATAGTAAGCAGAGTGTTAAAAAAGATCAATAAATCATGACAGATGCAACACCACTTTCTGGTCTTTTTTATCCTTTTCTTGTCCTCTGATGTCTTTGATCTTCATGGATCTTCATGCATGGTACTATATATAGGTCCAAACAATAACCCTTTTCATGGGTAGTTTTTTAGTTAGTTTTTCTCACTTGCATTACAATGTAATCCAATGTGGATGTTAGATCGTGTTGAAATGCCAATGAGAAAAGTTAACCATGAAAAGGGCTTTTGTGACACAATAGGAATAAGTCAAATGAAAAAAGGTAAGGACTATGAGCTTCAGTGATATTTATAATCCATTTTTCACAGTGCATCAGACCATATGCAAATCTAGCTATTGTATGAAAGAGACATTAAAGTTTGGTGGGTATTTGTGCCGCTCGAGAAGACAGTGGTGTAAGCAATGAGTGACTACAAAAGGAAAAAGTTTGTGTACCACTTAATTAATGAAGGCTGTCACATGAAGACCTAACTGAATTCAAAAGCCACGTTATGTCATTCACAGACATCAGAGACATAAAAACGTGCGTTTGAGCATTGGTGGGTAAAGCAAAAATTCTTGGAACAGCATTTTGTGCCTGAGTTGTTAGGTAGACATGAAATTGGCCTCCTCCATCAGGGGTGAAAACAAATGAATTGATCACAGAGCAAGTACACAAGAGGGTTTGTTCTCATTTGTACATGTCTTATGTTACATTACTTATGACAGTTCAGTATAAAACAAGGACTGTAGTTGGCAGGCTGCATTTACACAAGTCCATGTTTAACACCCAGTCAATAATGCTCAATCTGCATTTCATACCTCAGTCTGTGTTTTATACCCAGTCCGTAGTCCAAAGTCGGCAGTCCATAGTCCAGTTGCAGTCCATATTTTACACTGACTGGAAACCCACAATTCCGGACTGTGTAAATCAACACAAATATTACCTGTTCCGTCAATATGTGAGAGGACATGCTTTTATTACCAAAACTACATGTAAGACAATGATTCTGTTTACGATCACGACTTGAATTGCCTTCAAGTTGGCATTGGGGAAACAGCTATTGAGCATTTTCACTTCCGAAACAAAGAAAAGGAGGACATGTTGGTGTACCAAAGTAATTCTGTGGGAGTTGAGCTCTTTTCGTAGGGTTTATGTTGCATATGCGCAGAGAAATCTAGGCCAGCGAAGTGAAAAGTTCACATCTCAAAGGTAGCGTTGGTTTTTGGTCAGAGAGAAGAGGGTACACAACTACAGCTTTCTGTTCATAAGAAAAGTTGTACATATTTTGTGAAGACAAGTCTGCAAGGTTTTTAAATGCCATTAACACTAACCTCAAACTTTAAATAAACAACTTATCCACTACACAGTCCACAGTAAGCTGTCTCAATACTCAAAAGTCCGCAATATTTCACAACACTCGAAAGAAAGCACATGGACAAAAATGGAGATGTCATTCGCCCCTGAAGACTTTTTTTGGGGGGGCCAAATTGGTGTCCATAGAAAGATCATACAGGAAAAGTTGATTTTCCTCCATTATCCAATTAGCATGGTGTTTTGTCAAATGCAAAAATATACATTCAGTTTGTTCAAAAATTGTTTTTATTAGCTATTCTGTCAGAGTAGTCCCATCAGAGTTTTATGCTCAACAAAATACTATTTAATAAATGGTATATAACAAATATTTGTTTTATTTATTTGTTTCTTCTATTAATAAATCAATAACTATTTTCATTAGCATTGATGCCACCTATTCGACTGGGCTTGGTCGCCTTGTAAATGACAGTCCGAGGGCAAGAGCAAATGCAACCATGAAAAAAATTATAATAGACAATCAAACTTACCTCTGCCTGTTTGCTACTTGCAACATTCCAAGCAATACAGAACTTCGCTATGATTATGGTGCTTCTGACCTCCACTGGAGAACAAAAGGTACAAAGATATATATAAGGCACTTAGTTGTAATTATTTCCCTGCTCTACCTATACAATTATTATAAAAAAAAAAGTCTGCATACAAGCCAAGTGGCCCACCAGGCCGGAGCTTATCCTGGTTTCTGTAGCATGAAGCGACTAGAAGTATTTCTACTCCCCCCTGGATGGGATGCTAGTCCATCACAGGGTTACCCCCAGCATTAAGTTTGCCGGTACCCATTTAATACACCCGGGTGGAGAGAGGCACTGTGAGAGTAAAGTGTCTTCCCCAAGAACACAGCACAATGTCCCCGGCCAGGGCTCAAACCCGGGCCGCTCGATCTGAAGACGAGCGCACTAACCATGAGGCCACCAATTATTTTATATATATATGTCTGGATTTATGAAAATGGTGTTAAAGACTGAATCAGGTGTTTTTTGATTTCTTTTTTTTTCTACTTTCACTATGACAGCAGCTTGTAAATCTTACGTAGCATGAAATGTAGAAACTCCTTGCCGATGATGAAGTATCCACAGCGAAGAATATCTAGTTCCATTGCAACCTTAAGTTTCACTGGTTTTAAAAACAATGAAAATGATTGGAAGAAAAACTAGCCTGCGAGAGCACCTGGTTTTTTGGCTGTTGTTTTTTTTTGCATGAAACAAGAGCAGAAAAAAACGTGCTCTTGCACGCTAAAGAGAAACACAAGCGACTTGTTTGAGCCACATGTTTATGAGCTAGGCGCAATTCAACCGGAAGTCTGATATTTTCAGACTTCAAATCGGATCTCTCCAGGGTCGCTCGTTTCCGGACCGCTGGTCAAGGAGAACGAAGACTCTTGGTACAAGCCTGCTAGCATTCCAGTGGAAACTACCAACCAGTGTGTCCGCAAGAACAATTTGTGATATCACCAGAGACTGCGATCTTATCTGATACTCAGTGCGTGTTTACCGACCAGTGCGTAATTTTAGCAATTTTGACCTTCAGGTTTGATTTGTAATACTTGATAAACAATTACACTGAGGCCTTGTCCACACTACGCCACAGAAATTTGAAAATGCAGCTTTATTTCTACGGTTAGGTCTTCTGTCCACACTAATTCGCCACGAAAATGGGCGCTCTTCAAACAAGAACACTGCCAGCTTTGTGTTTTAATGCGGAAGGAAAACATTTTCAAAATGGAGCTTTTCCAAAATGATGACCTCAGGATTTCCTCAAACACAAATCCAAAATGACCGGTGATTGTTGCGTTTTCAAATTTCTCCAACAAAGTGTGGACGGAAAACATTTGATGTGTCTTCAGAGTGATTAACACCCTTTTCAAATTTCCCCGGCATAGTGTGGACAGGGCATGAGTGTTTGCAGTTCCAGGGTAGCCCTTCAAAGTTAATGCTTGTGTACCTATCAATGTTAAGCCTCTGTGGGGGGGAGGCCGGGCATAGGCGGGGCTTTTGACGTAACAAGTCTGCCCATGGTTGGGACTTTTGATCATTCGCCGAGTCCCAGTAGTCCGTGGGCCAGACCACTTTTCGGTACCAAACCTAAGGACAAAACCTAAGTGTTATCAGCTGATACTACTGCATGAGTTGTTTTCAAATTTGTATCATAACCTTTCTGAATGAGTAGCTTTGTGCGAGATTTCTTAATTTAAAATTTTGCAAAAAATAGCTTCAGCATGGAAACGAGGCTCAGAAGAAGATCCTGTAAACATATGGTCACGATCGTTTTATCAGTACTTTAGATATTTGAATTATTAGATTATTTCCCCTCAAAGTTGTTAGAAGTAGAAATTTGTGTCAGGATTACACGAAAAACTAAAAAACAACCATCGGTGTCATTCACATTGCATCATAGGTAAATCCAAGATGGCGGTATTCTTGACAGGTGTGTAGGGCTAATTTGTGCTAAAATTTTGGTTCCTTATAGAAACGAGAAGTGTTCTCAGGGGATAAATAAACAGTAAGCATCTAGGTAAACATTTAGAGAAATCAATAAAGTAAATATTAAGCTGATAGTGTCGATTTTTGACAAGAAACTTACAGATCCTCGAAATAGGCATTCGAGTATATATCATTCCTCATTTTATACGAAAGGTGTAGCAGTAGATGACATAATGAGGGCTTTTGAAAAATGTGGAGTTTGAAATCCATCCAAAGGAAAATGATATTAAATAATAGTTTTCCTTTGATATGAGGGTCATTTCATACATTGCTAAAGATGATTTCATTCATGTATAGTGACTACGGTAATTTACAAAAAAGCTCATAATATTAAATATTAAATATCATGTCACACCACTGACAATAAATTTTATTGTCAGCAGTGTGACAGGAAGCTCTATACAACACCTGCTTGTAAAATCTGATCCCCTCTCAACACTTGTCACTTATCTTTTCATGCATGCACCATTTCCAACAAAAACATTTGTGCCAGGGGAAAAAGTTAAATACAAACTAACATGTCTCACCTTGGAAAAAATTTATATTTGGGTTTTCTGTCACATTTTGGCTAAAAATAAATACACATTTTGCAATTTATCAGTTTATGCTCAAAAATGAATGACAATTAATGTTAATGATTGTCAGTTTACTTTGCAAGTCACTTTGTACTAAAAGTTATAAAATGTGATGACCAACCACTTTGTGAGGGTTCAAAAACTAATGACCCACTCCCTTTGCTCTAACAATCCTCCCCCCCCTCCTCTGCCTGTACTTATTGGCCAGTCCCTTACAAATTTCAGTATTTTCACCGCTTAACAATAACGAAATGACACGTGACTTAAGCAGCACCAAACTGAAATATGTTTTTACAAACGAACTGTACAGATTGAAGTTTGAACACGAAACTAAGAGCCAAATTGTGAATAAAAGTACTCTAAAACAAGATTCTTCATATATAATTAATATAACCTTGTGTTACTGGAAGGTCTGTTTTCACTCATTTTATCACTTTAAATCGGCAGCTTGCCCTCCCCCCACAACTTTTGTTTGCAAACCACAATAATCTTCCATTCAGGCATTGTCTATTTTAAAAGATTAATAATATTATTGCTCATTAATTAAAGAGAACTAAGAGAGCATCACCAATTGAGAAGGCAGAAAAATGGATTGCAGCACAGAAAGATCAACCTGGTCTGGATGCATTGTTAATTAATGATTCTATTGGTAAGTTCCTTTTTGGGAATTTTATATGTGTACAAATTTCAGCACATGTGCCACCTACATTTGCCATTTTTGCACCTGTTGCTACTTGACCCATCTTGGCAGCTTTTGGGATCTTTTTAAACCAAACCATGCTTGTTTTAATTCTTAAGCCTTGGTAAAGCCTTTCCAAGTTTCCAGAGTTTCAGGTAAAATTATATTTTTCACGCAAAACTGAGTGGGTGTGGTTCTTACAGGGCAAATTCCATTATATTAAGAAGAGCAGAACAAAGGATTAGATGCCGTTAATGATTTCTGTTCACAACTAATGCATGGTGCTAAATGGGTCATGGAGCTTATCTTTCTTTAAATTGTAGGAAGAGGAGTGTTCACAACAATACCTTTTAGCAAGGGGGATTTCCTCCTTCAATACAAAGGTGATTTTATATCTGGAAAAGAAGGGGAAGAGCGTGAAGAGAAATATCCAGAGGAAGCTGGAAATTTTTTATACTTCTTCTCAGATAATGGAAAGACTTGTTGGTATGTATTTAACTTGCAGGTGCAGTAAGGTGAACTTGGAAAAAACATGACCTTATAATGATAAATTTAATTTAGCCAACAATTAAATTACTTTGAAACAGACTTTAGAAACTTGATTCTTATTTATTAGTTTCATATTTGTGTTTCAAAATATTGGACAGCTGGGGACAATTAATGCTCAAAATCAGCAAAAACGATCATTATGTATTGTAACAGAGAGCTCTGATGCATTGACTATCATGCTGTTATGTCACAAAAAAACCTGATGAAAGGTGGCAACAGGTATTTAGAAAATTACTAACAAATAGCAAAAATTAGACAGTCAACTCTCTTAACAGACTGACCTCTATAAATTGGACAACAGTTGGTCCCAGCTGCCATTTGTAGGTCATTTTACTCGTAACTGAACTCTCTTCAAGATGGATACCACTCTAAAACAGACAAAAGACACTTTGAAACAGTCAACAGACATTTAAGAAGAGCTTTTTTGGTTCAATCATACACCGGTACTTTAGACTGACAATAGGTGTTGAGTATGACAGCAAATATGATTCTGGGAAGCAATTTTTTTGCACTAAAACTAGCAAATAAATATATTTGGAGTTTGCTATCAACCTGCAAATTTTGTAAATGTTCACTGCATGGAAATACAGTGTGTATAAAGAGGGTGGCAAAGGGTTTTTGTGTGACGCATGATCTCCCCAAAATTAGCGGCGTGACCTGGGGCAGGACATCATAACGTGATGCATGTGTGATTTGCTATTTTACAAGCACATGATGCGTGATTTACTAATTAGATTTCCGTGATGTGTGAATGTTCTTTTAACTATACGGATACCATTCATTCAAAATAAATAGTAAGCAGAGTGTTAAAAAAGATCAATAAATCATGACAGATGCAACACCACTTTCTGGTCTTTTTTATCCTTTTCTTGTCCTCTGATGTCTTTGATCTTCATGGATCTTCATGCATGGTACTATATATAGGTCCAGACAATAACCCTTTTCATGGGTAGTTTTTTAGTTAGTTTTTCTCACTTGCATTACAATGTAATCCAATGTGGATGTTAGATCGTGTTGAAATGCCAATGAGAAAAGTTAACCATGAAAAGGGCTTTTGTGACACAATAGGAATAAGTCAAATGAAAAAAGGTAAGGACTATGAGCTTCAGTGATATTTATAATCCATTTTTCACAGTGCATCAGACCATATGCAAATCTAGCTATTGTATGAAAGAGACATTAAAGTTTGGTGGGTATTTGTGCCGCTCGAGAAGACAGTGGTGTAAGCAATGAGTGACTACAAAAGGAAAAAGTTTGTGTACCACTTAATTAATGAAGGCTGTCACATGAAGACCTAACTGAATTCAAAAGCCACGTTATGTCATTCACAGACATCAGAGACATAAAAACGTGCGTTTGAGCATTGGTGGGTAAAGCAAAAATTCTTGGAACAGCATTTTGTGCCTGAGTTGTTAGGTAGACATGAAATTGGCCTCCTCCATCAGGGGTGAAAACAAATGAATTGATCACAGAGCAAGTACACAAGAGGGTTTGTTCTCATTTGTACATGTCTTATGTTACATTACTTATGACAGTTCAGTATAAAACAAGGACTGTAGTTGGCAGGCTGCATTTACACAAGTCCATGTTTAACACCCAGTCAATAATGCTCAATCTGCATTTCATACCTCAGTCTGTGTTTTATACCCAGTCCGTAGTCCAAAGTCGGCAGTCCATAGTCCAGTTGCAGTCCATATTTTACACTGACTGGAAACCCACAATTCCGGACTGTGTAAATCAACACAAATATTACCTGTTCCGTCAATATGTGAGAGGACATGCTTTTATTACCAAAACTACATGTAAGACAATGATTCTGTTTACGATCACGACTTGAATTGCCTTCAAGTTGGCATTGGGGAAACAGCTATTGAGCATTTTCACTTCCGAAACAAAGAAAAGGAGGACATGTTGGTGTACCAAAGTAATTCTGTGGGAGTTGAGCTCTTTTCGTAGGGTTTATGTTGCATATGCGCAGAGAAATCTAGGCCAGCGAAGTGAAAAGTTCACATCTCAAAGGTAGCGTTGGTTTTTGGTCAGAGAGAAGAGGGTACACAACTACAGCTTTCTGTTCATAAGAAAAGTTGTACATATTTTGTGAAGACAAGTCTGCAAGGTTTTTAAATGCCATTAACACTAACCTCAAACTTTAAATAAACAACTTATCCACTACACAGTCCACAGTAAGCTGTCTCAATACTCAAAAGTCCGCAATATTTCACAACACTCGAAAGAAAGCACATGGACAAAAATGGAGATGTCATTCGCCCCTGAAGACTTTTTTTGGGGGGGCCAAATTGGTGTCCATAGAAAGATCATACAGGAAAAGTTGATTTTCCTCCATTATCCAATTAGCATGGTGTTTTGTCAAATGCAAAAATATACATTCAGTTTGTTCAAAAATTGTTTTTATTAGCTATTCTGTCAGAGTAGTCCCATCAGAGTTTTATGCTCAACAAAATACTATTTAATAAATGGTATATAACAAATATTTGTTTTATTTATTTGTTTCTTCTATTAATAAATCAATAACTATTTTCATTAGCATTGATGCCACCTATTCGACTGGGCTTGGTCGCCTTGTAAATGACAGTCCGAGGGCAAGAGCAAATGCAACCATGAAAAAAATTATAATAGACAATCAAACTTACCTCTGCCTGTTTGCTACTTGCAACATTCCAAGCAATACAGAACTTCGCTATGATTATGGTGCTTCTGACCTCCACTGGAGAACAAAAGGTACAAAGATATATATAAGGCACTTAGTTGTAATTATTTCCCTGCTCTACCTATACAATTATTATAAAAAAAAAAGTCTGCATACAAGCCAAGTGGCCCACCAGGCCGGAGCTTATCCTGGTTTCTGTAGCATGAAGCGACTAGAAGTATTTCTACTCCCCCCTGGATGGGATGCTAGTCCATCACAGGGTTACCCCCAGCATTAAGTTTGCCGGTACCCATTTAATACACCCGGGTGGAGAGAGGCACTGTGAGAGTAAAGTGTCTTCCCCAAGAACACAGCACAATGTCCCCGGCCAGGGCTCAAACCCGGGCCGCTCGATCTGAAGACGAGCGCACTAACCATGAGGCCACCAATTATTTTATATATATATGTCTGGATTTATGAAAATGGTGTTAAAGACTGAATCAGGTGTTTTTTGATTTCTTTTTTTTTCTACTTTCACTATGACAGCAGCTTGTAAATCTTACGTAGCATGAAATGTAGAAACTCCTTGCCGATGATGAAGTATCCACAGCGAAGAATATCTAGTTCCATTGCAACCTTAAGTTTCACTGGTTTTAAAAACAATGAAAATGATTGGAAGAAAAACTAGCCTGCGAGAGCACCTGGTTTTTTGGCTGTTGTTTTTTTTTGCATGAAACAAGAGCAGAAAAAAACGTGCTCTTGCACGCTAAAGAGAAACACAAGCGACTTGTTTGAGCCACATGTTTATGAGCTAGGCGCAATTCAACCGGAAGTCTGATATTTTCAGACTTCAAATCGGATCTCTCCAGGGTCGCTCGTTTCCAGACCGCTGGTCAAGGAGAACGAAGACTCTTGGTACAAGCCTGCTAGCATTCCAGTGGAAACTACCAACCAGTGTGTCCGCAAGAACAATTTGTGATATCACCAGAGACTGCGATCTTATCTGATACTCAGTGCGTGTTTACCGACCAGTGCGTAATTTTAGCAATTTTGACCTTCAGGTTTGATTTGTAATACTTGATAAACAATTACACTGAGGCCTTGTCCACACTACGCCACAGAAATTTGAAAATGCAGCTTTATTTCTACGGTTAGGTCTTCTGTCCACACTAATTCGCCACGAAAATGGGCGCTCTTCAAACAAGAACACTGCCAGCTTTGTGTTTTAATGCGGAAGGAAAACATTTTCAAAATGGAGCTTTTCCAAAATGATGACCTCAGGATTTCCTCAAACACAAATCCAAAATGACCGGTGATTGTTGCGTTTTCAAATTTCTCCAACAAAGTGTGGACGGAAAACATTTGATGTGTCTTCAGAGTGATTAACACCCTTTTCAAATTTCCCCGGCATAGTGTGGACAGGGCATGAGTGTTTGCAGTTCCAGGGTAGCCCTTCAAAGTTAATGCTTGTGTACCTATCAATGTTAAGCCTCTGTGGGGGGGAGGCCGGGCATAGGCGGGGCTTTTGACGTAACAAGTCTGCCCATGGTTGGGACTTTTGATCATTCGCCGAGTCCCAGTAGTCCGTGGGCCAGACCACTTTTCGGTACCAAACCTAAGGACAAAACCTAAGTGTTATCAGCTGATACTACTGCATGAGTTGTTTTCAAATTTGTATCATAACCTTTCTGAATGAGTAGCTTTGTGCGAGATTTCTTAATTTAAAATTTTGCAAAAAATAGCTTCAGCATGGAAACGAGGCTCAGAAGAAGATCCTGTAAACATATGGTCACGATCGTTTTATCAGTACTTTAGATATTTGAATTATTAGATTATTTCCCCTCAAAGTTGTTAGAAGTAGAAATTTGTGTCAGGATTACACGAAAAACTAAAAAACAACCATCGGTGTCATTCACATTGCATCATAGGTAAATCCAAGATGGCGGTATTCTTGACAGGTGTGTAGGGCTAATTTGTGCTAAAATTTTGGTTCCTTATAGAAACGAGAAGTGTTCTCAGGGGATAAATAAACAGTAAGCATCTAGGTAAACATTTAGAGAAATCAATAAAGTAAATATTAAGCTGATAGTGTCGATTTTTGACAAGAAACTTACAGATCCTCGAAATAGGCATTCGAGTATATATCATTCCTCATTTTATACGAAAGGTGTAGCAGTAGATGACATAATGAGGGCTTTTGAAAAATGTGGAGTTTGAAATCCATCCAAAGGAAAATGATATTAAATAATAGTTTTCCTTTGATATGAGGGTCATTTCATACATTGCTAAAGATGATTTCATTCATGTATAGTGACTACGGTAATTTACAAAAAAGCTCATAATATTAAATATTAAATATCATGTCACACCACTGACAATAAATTTTATTGTCAGCAGTGTGACAGGAAGCTCTATACAACACCTGCTTGTAAAATCTGATCCCCTCTCAACACTTGTCACTTATCTTTTCATGCATGCACCATTTCCAACAAAAACATTTGTGCCAGGGGAAAAAGTTAAATACAAACTAACATGTCTCACCTTGGAAAAAATTTATATTTGGGTTTTCTGTCACATTTTGGCTAAAAATAAATACACATTTTGCAATTTATCAGTTTATGCTCAAAAATGAATGACAATTAATGTTAATGATTGTCAGTTTACTTTGCAAGTCACTTTGTACTAAAAGTTATAAAATGTGATGACCAACCACTTTGTGAGGGTTCAAAAACTAATGACCCACTCCCTTTGCTCTAACAATCCTCCCCCCCTCCTCTGCCTGTACTTATTGGCCAGTCCCTTACAAATTTCAGTATTTTCACCGCTTAACAATAACGAAATGACACGTGACTTAAGCAGCACCAAACTGAAATATGTTTTTACAAACGAACTGTACAGATTGAAGTTTGAACACGAAACTAAGAGCCAAATTGTGAATAAAAGTACTCTAAAACAAGATTCTTCATATATAATTAATATAACCTTGTGTTACTGGAAGGTCTGTTTTCACTCATTTTATCACTTTAAATCGGCAGCTTGCCCTCCCCCCACAACTTTTGTTTGCAAACCACAATAATCTTCCATTCAGGCATTGTCTATTTTAAAAGATTAATAATATTATTGCTCATTAATTAAAGAGAACTAAGAGAGCATCACCAATTGAGAAGGCAGAAAAATGGATTGCAGCACAGAAAGATCAACCTGGTCTGGATGCATTGTTAATTAATGATTCTATTGGTAAGTTCCTTTTTGGGAATTTTATATGTGTACAAATTTCAGCACATGTGCCACCTACATTTGCCATTTTTGCACCTGTTGCTACTTGACCCATCTTGGCAGCTTTTGGGATCTTTTTAAACCAAACCATGCTTGTTTTAATTCTTAAGCCTTGGTAAAGCCTTTCCAAGTTTCCAGAGTTTCAGGTAAAATTATATTTTTCACGCAAAACTGAGTGGGTGTGGTTCTTACAGGGCAAATTCCATTATATTAAGAAGAGCAGAACAAAGGATTAGATGCCGTTAATGATTTCTGTTCACAACTAATGCATGGTGCTAAATGGGTCATGGAGCTTATCTTTCTTTAAATTGTAGGAAGAGGAGTGTTCACAACAATACCTTTTAGCAAGGGGGATTTCCTCCTTCAATACAAAGGTGATTTTATATCTGGAAAAGAAGGGGAAGAGCGTGAAGAGAAATATCCAGAGGAAGCTGGAAATTTTTTATACTTCTTCTCAGATAATGGAAAGACTTGTTGGTATGTATTTAACTTGCAGGTGCAGTAAGGTGAACTTGGAAAAAACATGACCTTATAATGATAAATTTAATTTAGCCAACAATTAAATTACTTTGAAACAGACTTTAGAAACTTGATTCTTATTTATTAGTTTCATATTTGTGTTTCAAAATATTGGACAGCTGGGGACAATTAATGCTCAAAATCAGCAAAAACGATCATTATGTATTGTAACAGAGAGCTCTGATGCATTGACTATCATGCTGTTATGTCACAAAAAAACCTGATGAAAGGTGGCAACAGGTATTTAGAAAATTACTAACAAATAGCAAAAATTAGACAGTCAACTCTCTTAACAGACTGACCTCTATAAATTGGACAACAGTTGGTCCCAGCTGCCATTTGTAGGTCATTTTACTCGTAACTGAACTCTCTTCAAGATGGATACCACTCTAAAACAGACAAAAGACACTTTGAAACAGTCAACAGACATTTAAGAAGAGCTTTTTTGGTTCAATCATACACCGGTACTTTAGACTGACAATAGGTGTTGAGTATGACAGCAAATATGATTCTGGGAAGCAATTTTTTTGCACTAAAACTAGCAAATAAATATATTTGGAGTTTGCTATCAACCTGCAAATTTTGTAAATGTTCACTGCATGGAAATACAGTGTGTATAAAGAGGGTGGCAAAGGGTTTTTGTGTGACGCATGATCTCCCCAAAATTAGCGGCGTGACCTGGGGCAGGACATCATAACGTGATGCATGTGTGATTTGCTATTTTACAAGCACATGATGCGTGATTTACTAATTAGATTTCCGTGATGTGTGAATGTTCTTTTAACTATACGGATACCATTCATTCAAAATAAATAGTAAGCAGAGTGTTAAAAAAGATCAATAAATCATGACAGATGCAACACCACTTTCTGGTCTTTTTTATCCTTTTCTTGTCCTCTGATGTCTTTGATCTTCATGGATCTTCATGCATGGTACTATATATAGGTCCAAACAATAACCCTTTTCATGGGTAGTTTTTTAGTTAGTTTTTCTCACTTGCATTACAATGTAATCCAATGTGGATGTTAGATCGTGTTGAAATGCCAATGAGAAAAGTTAACCATGAAAAGGGCTTTTGTGACACAATAGGAATAAGTCAAATGAAAAAAGGTAAGGACTATGAGCTTCAGTGATATTTATAATCCATTTTTCACAGTGCATCAGACCATATGCAAATCTAGCTATTGTATGAAAGAGACATTAAAGTTTGGTGGGTATTTGTGCCGCTCGAGAAGACAGTGGTGTAAGCAATGAGTGACTACAAAAGGAAAAAGTTTGTGTACCACTTAATTAATGAAGGCTGTCACATGAAGACCTAACTGAATTCAAAAGCCACGTTATGTCATTCACAGACATCAGAGACATAAAAACGTGCGTTTGAGCATTGGTGGGTAAAGCAAAAATTCTTGGAACAGCATTTTGTGCCTGAGTTGTTAGGTAGACATGAAATTGGCCTCCTCCATCAGGGGTGAAAACAAATGAATTGATCACAGAGCAAGTACACAAGAGGGTTTGTTCTCATTTGTACATGTCTTATGTTACATTACTTATGACAGTTCAGTATAAAACAAGGACTGTAGTTGGCAGGCTGCATTTACACAAGTCCATGTTTAACACCCAGTCAATAATGCTCAATCTGCATTTCATACCTCAGTCTGTGTTTTATACCCAGTCCGTAGTCCAAAGTCGGCAGTCCATAGTCCAGTTGCAGTCCATATTTTACACTGACTGGAAACCCACAATTCCGGACTGTGTAAATCAACACAAATATTACCTGTTCCGTCAATATGTGAGAGGACATGCTTTTATTACCAAAACTACATGTAAGACAATGATTCTGTTTACGATCACGACTTGAATTGCCTTCAAGTTGGCATTGGGGAAACAGCTATTGAGCATTTTCACTTCCGAAACAAAGAAAAGGAGGACATGTTGGTGTACCAAAGTAATTCTGTGGGAGTTGAGCTCTTTTCGTAGGGTTTATGTTGCATATGCGCAGAGAAATCTAGGCCAGCGAAGTGAAAAGTTCACATCTCAAAAGTAGCGTTGGTTTTTGGTCAGAGAGAAGAGGGTACACAACTACAGCTTTCTGTTCATAAGAAAAGTTGTACATATTTTGTGAAGACAAGTCTGCAAGGTTTTTAAATGCCATTAACACTAACCTCAAACTTTAAATAAACAACTTATCCACTACACAGTCCACAGTAAGCTGTCTCAATACTCAAAAGTCCGCAATATTTCACAACACTCGAAAGAAAGCACATGGACAAAAATGGAGATGTCATTCGCCCCTGAAGACTTTTTTGGGGGGGCCAAATTGGTGTCCATAGAAAGATCATACAGGAAAAGTTGATTTTCCTCCATTATCTAATTAGCATGGTGTTTTGTCAAATGCAAAAATATACATTCAGTTTGTTCAAAAATTGTTTTTATTAGCTATTCTGTCAGAGTAGTCCCATCAGAGTTTTATGCTCAACAAAATACTATTTAATAAATGGTATATAACAAATATTTGTTTTATTTATTTGTTTCTTCTATTAATAAATCAATAACTATTTTCATTAGCATTGATGCCACCTATTCGACTGGGCTTGGTCGCCTTGTAAATGATAGCCCGAGGGCAAGAGCAAATGCAACCATGAAAAAAATTATAATAGACAACCAAACTTACCTCTGCCTGTTTGCTACTTGCAACATTCCAAGCAATACAGAACTTCGCTATGATTATGGTGCTTCTGACCTCCACTGGAGAACAAAAGGTACAAAGATATATATAAGGCACTTAGTTGTAATTATTTCCCTGCTCTACCTATACAATTATTATAAAAAAAAAAAGTCTGCATACGAGCCAAGTGGCCCACCAGGCCGGAGCTTATCCTGGTTTCTGTAGCATGAAGCGACTAGAAGTATTTCTACTCCCCCCTGGATGGGATGCTAGTCCATCACAGGGTTACCCCCAGCATTAAGTTTGCCGGTACCCATTTAATACACCCGGGTGGAGAGAGGCACTGTGAGAGTAAAGTGTCTTCCCCAAGAACACAGCACAATGTCCCCGGCCAGGGCTCAAACCTGGGCCGCTCGATCTGAAGACGAGCCCACTAACCATGAGGCCACCAATTATTTTATATATATATGTCTGGATTTATGAAAATGGTGTTAAAGACTGAATCAGGTGTTTTTTGATTTCTTTTTTTTGATTTCTTTTTTTTTCTACTTTCACTATGACAGCAGCTTGTAAATCTTACGTAGCATGAAATGTAGAAACTCCTTGCCGATGATGAAGTATCCACAGCGAAGAATATCTAGTTCCATTGCAACCTTAAGTTTCACTGGTTTTAAAAACAATGAAAATGATTGGAAGAAAAACTAGCCTGCAAGAGCACCCGGTTTTTTGGCTGTTGTTTTTTTTGCATGAAACAAGAGCAGAAAAAAACGTGCTCTTGCACGCTAAAGAGAAACACAAGCGACTTGTTTGAGCCACATGTTTATGAGCTAGGCCCAATTCAACCGGAAGTCTGATATTTTCAGACTTCAAATCGGATCTCTCCAGGGTCGCTCGTTTCCGGACCGCTGGTCAAGGAGAACGAAGACTCTTGGTACAAGCCTGCTAGCATTCCAGTGGAAACTACCAACCAGTGTGTCCGCAAGAACAATTTGTGATATCACCAGAGACTGCGATCTTATCTGATACTCAGTGCGTGTTTACCGACCAGTGCGTAATTTTAGCAATTTTGACCTTCAGGTTTGATTTGTAATACTTGATAAACAATTACACTGAGGCCTTGTCCACACTACGCCACAGAAATTTGAAAATGCAGCTTTATTTCTACGGTTAGGTCTTCTGTCCACACTAATTCGCCACGAAAATGGGCGCTCTTCAAACAAGAACACTGCCAGCTTTGTGTTTTAATGCGGAAGGAAAACATTTTCAAAATGGAGCTTTTCCAAAATGATGACCTCAGGATTTCCTCAAACACAAATCCAAAATGACCGGTGATTGTTGCGTTTTCAAATTTCTCCAACAAAGTGTGGACGGAAAACATTTGATGTGTCTTCAGAGTGATTAACACCCTTTTCAAATTTCCCCGGCATAGTGTGGACAGGGCATGAGTGTTTGCAGTTCCAGGGTAGCCCTTCAAAGTTAATGCTTGTGTACCTATCAATGTTAAGCCTCTGTGGGGGGGAGGCCGGGCATAGGCGGGGCTTTTGACGTAACAAGTCTGCCCATGGTTGGGACTTTTGATCATTCGCCGAGTCCCAGTAGTCCGTGGGCCAGACCACTTTTCGGTACCAAACCTAAGGACAAAACCTAAGTGTTATCAGCTGATACTACTGCATGAGTTGTTTTCAAATTTGTATCATAACCTTTCTGAATGAGTAGCTTTGTGCGAGATTTCTTAATTTAAAATTTTGCAAAAAATAGCTTCAGCATGGAAACGAGGCTCAGAAGAAGATCCTGTAAACATATGGTCACGATCGTTTTATCAGTACTTTAGATATTTGAATTATTAGATTATTTCCCCTCAAAGTTGTTAGAAGTAGAAATTTGTGTCAGGATTACACGAAAAACTAAAAAACAACCATCGGTGTCATTCACATTGCATCATAGGTAAATCCAAGATGGCGGTATTCTTGACAGGTGTGTAGGGCTAATTTGTGCTAAAATTTTGGTTCCTTATAGAAACGAGAAGTGTTCTCAGGGGATAAATAAACAGTAAGCATCTAGGTAAACATTTAGAGAAATCAATAAAGTAAATATTAAGCTGATAGTGTCGATTTTTGACAAGAAACTTCCAGATCCTCGAAATAGGCATTCGAGTATATATCATTCCTCATTTTATACGAAAGGTGTAGCAGTAGATGACATAATGAGGGCTTTTGAAAAATGTGGAGTTTGAAATCCATCCAAAGGAAAATGATATTAATTAATAGTTTTCCTTTGATATGAGGGTCATTTCATACATTGCTAAAGATGATTTCATTCATGTATAGTGACTTCAGTAATTTACAATGACAGTGCGGATGGTCTTTTATGCTACTTTTGTTGTTTATATAAAATCATTTCTGGTGAGGAACGAACACCTGAATAAATAAATACAAACTTCAGCACCTAAATTAAACCAGTTTAAAAATGGCTTTTTAAAAACTTTAAAGTGCCCCTAACCCCAAATTTTTTTTTTAGCCGTCTGAAAAATTCTTTTGTTGCTGATCACATTGATGAGAAAATTATAGTCGTACGATTTTTGCTCGATTTTCTGCGAATTTTTAAAGTTCGCAAAATACGCACCATTTTTGTTCACCGCCGAGTTTTAAGGAGATTGGGTCGACTTTGGTCTATGACGTCAACCGGGGAAGCCATTTCGCGTGTTCTAGAGACGCTGAGTGAGCAGCAGAGGGAATATTTTTCTACAATGCCCGATAGATGTGTTGCTGCGAATTGCAGTAATGTCGCAGATCCTGCGAAACGAATCTTTGTGCACAACATAGCTTTCTTTGGTGATTCTCGACCCGAGGCGATCAAACGACGAAAGAAATGGGTCGACTTTGTCAAAGCCAAACGAGCCAAATGGGAACCAACAAAGCACTCTGCAGTGTGTTCAGTGCACTTTAAGCCGGACGACTACATCTTTCAGTACACCTTGGTGCCAGAGCTAGCCAAGCCCTCCGTGCCCAGGCTAAAAAGAGACGAGATCGGAGTTGTTGTCTTTCCGACGATTCACGCGATCGATGTGGATACATCTTTACCCCAAAGCGGAAGGGCCAAAAGAAAGGTGTGAATATTTCTCCTTGTGCCGCCAGAACGAAACTTGTTTTATTTTTGCCATATGTTTCTATGCTTTACGCTGTTCATCGGTTATTTCTTAAAGGTTCTACGAGATGCTCTAACAGAAGCATCGCCTAGTACGTCGTCGATAGAAAGTAGCGCAAAACCTTCTGAGCATATGGGAGAGGAAGCGAGCACGGAGGAGATGCCAGAAGATGTAACTGAGGAGATGCAAGAAGTTTATAATGATGTACGGACCGAGAACCCAGAGGACTTGAATGATTCCAGTTGTGCAAGCTGTCTTGCCTTGAAAGGAGACAACAGGAAGCTGAGAAATCAGGTTAAGTCACTGCAGTGCAAATTGAAGGAGAGAAGAAAGAATCTGAGAAAGACTCGAACTCAAGGTGTGTATTCAGGTAAAATTTAGACGTGCGTTTTTTCATTGGAAAGATAAGAGCTAATTGGAAATAATAATGTGCATACTTTTGATTCAATCAGAAAAAAAAGTCGTTGAGCAACAAATGGCTGCCGAAGAAACCATTTTGAGTGAAGATTCAGATGGGCCACACAGTGACCATGAGGAGGAGTGTGCTGAGTTAGATGAAGGTGACAATGGCACAGAGTATGAAGACGAAACAGGCACTACAACCGAAACAGAGACGGAGACTGAGGAAGAAATTGAAAACAGTAATAGGTGAGCACTAGGATACTCAGAACTATGTGTCTTCAAAAAAAGAACAATTTTTGAAACTGAGCACTGTACCTACTAATCTACTCTTTCAGACATAAGCTTAACTTAGCTTTATAGTACGTGAAAAACTTACATTGCATTAACTATTGGGGGTCAATTTATTTTTATTTATTTTACATTGTTTTATACCCACTGTGCAATTTTCACATTTGTAGTATCAATGATATATACCTGCATGATCATGTCCGTTTTGTCTACAGGTTATCAGTTGCTGGTACAAATTTGAGGACAGAACCTAAACACATTGTTTCTCAGCCAATTGTTGCTTCTGTTTCAATTCTGTCATGTCTGGAAGACAGACAATCCAGAGCTGGAGGCCAAGCAAGTTGGAACAGAGGCTGTCATTACCACCAGCTGTTCCAACCCCAAATGCCCTAAACAGGTGAATACCTGGCATAGTCAGCCTTCAATGCCAAATTCACAGATACCGGCTGGAAATTTCCTCCTTTGTATGGCTGTTCTTCTGGCTGGAAGTTCTGCCACAAAAGTGTTCCAAGTCTTCAAGCATATGGGCCTTTGCTGTGTTTCACTTAACACATTCTTCAAATACCAACGGGTTAGTGCTGAACATATTAGATAGACATATATTACACTGAAACCAGTTGAAGCTAATCAAACAACTACAAGTACCTACACAAGGGGGAAATAAGCAGGCATGTAACAAAGTTCAGCTGTGCAACCTCTGGTAAACTCTGGGTCCACTATCCTCTCAGCAACCACTGACCATAGCTAATTGCTACTAATGGCTGAGTACTCTGCTAATCGCTGCATCTACAAGTGTTGCCTGTTGTTCTAATATTGCATTGTGTGGTTCTAGAAAATATCTATACTCCCTCCCACAGAAGGATTGGAATTTCCTGGGGGGGGGGGGTGGGAGGTTCTATGAGACCAAAAAATTTAAAGAAACATATGACTTTTAACTGGAATTTCCAGAGGGGTAGGGAGAGGTATAGATATTTTCTGGAACTACGCATTCCTTTATATGATTATTTTTGTATTTTTGTTATAGGGCAAATTGTTTCCAACAATATTGATGTACTGGGAAAGCTATCAAGCCAAGTTGCTAGCCAAAGTGAAAGCTGTCCAAGAAGGGGTCTCCATTGCTGGTGATGGCAGACATGATAGCATGGGGCATAGTGCAAAGTTTGGTGCATATACCATGTTCTGCTGCACTATCCCCATGATCATACACTTTGTTCTTATACAGGTACCATACATTTTTGCAATTTTAATGCTTTCTTTCAGATGAGAGAGGTGTCTTAGATGAAAAGCCCTTCAGAGAAAGTCCATGTCTATTGACCTGTCTCAGTTCATTATCGGCCTTCCCTCAGTCTTCTTTATTAGCCCTAAAAACTTATCCAGAATCCTGATTAATGCCTACAGTTCTCAATTTCGCTAACATGTACTTTCATATAAAAGGTTACTTATTTGTTATACTAATGGGACTTACTTTGCTTTATTTAGTTGCCATTTTAAAACCCATAGTAAGAATTACAAACTGACTAAGAAGCAATATATTAGATTGCTATAAAAATGACAATTTGAACCAGTTGACTACTTGTTTTTGCACATGTAGGTCATTGCCAGTGCTAAATGTTATTATTGATTTACCTACTTTTAATATTGCAGAGAAACCAGGCAGGAAGTAGTCCCGCAATGGAGTTTATGGCGTTCAAGGAATGCATCAACTTCCTCCTTGCTTATGGCATAATAATAAAATGTTTTATCTCAGACCGCCATGTTAGCATTGCGTCACACATGAAGAAGGTGTTAACTGAAATAACACATTACTTCGACATTTGGCACTTGAAGAAAAGAGCTAGGTTCAAGTTGAGTAAGAAATAAATTATTAATCTATTGATTACTTGCACAGGGTTTTAGAAATTGACATAATTGAGAATGTCTTTCACGTTGTCAGTTATATATATGTATATACAGATAGATAATTATGTACTTAACAAAAGTATGCCTGTACATACATATCATGTATATAATTGTGCTAAGAAGCATTCCCATTTGCTGTCAGGTGGCTCACTATTTGCCTTTTTTTGTATATTCAGTTCATCCAGTATGTTTTATGCTCTTGGTCTTATTGAAGTATTACATATGTTGCTTGGTCAGTTCTTATATTTTGTTGCTTTTTTTTTTGTCAGAAATCAGGAAAGTGTTGAGCAAAATTTCGAAAGAAAAAGGTTGTGAAGCACTATGTGATTGGATTAAGCCTTGTGAAAATCACCTATACTGGAGTGCGGCATCTACACATAGTGGCAATGGACTGGTTATCTATGCGAAATTTAAGGCATTCCTGAGCCATATTGTAAATAAGCATTCCTCACTGCCTGATGCTCTCTTCAACAAATGTGCCCATGGAATAATAAGTCCAAGAAAGTGGCTTAGTGTTGGTAAGAGTGGTTTAAGTTTTCATCTTTTTACCAGGGGTACATGGTCCCAAAATTTGTTTCAAATGTAATACACGACCCCTCAACCATGTAGTGCTTGAATGATAATTGTGTTTTACATAAAGGATTGTACTTTACTTTACTTACCAGTGATATGTCACAAAATGTAAATGTACAGCTTATTTATTTATTAATAATTTTATTCGCACCTTATTTATATCTTTTTCTCAGGTTCTATTGTATATGAGAAGCTTTGCTCTGCTCTGACCAACAATAGTCTAGTGAGAGGAATTAAACAGGCCTCTCCATTTGCACAGACAAGCTGTCTTGAGGGATTTCACTCACTTTTAAACCAGTTTGCCCCGAAGATGATAGCTTATTCCTATGTTGGGATGTACTGCAGGTATTCATCATCATTTTGCGTACGACTTGATATCTACACATGTAGATATGCTGTTAGTAAAAAGAAAAAGCCACTGCAGTCCTAAACTCTGCTAATATTTCCATATTTTGCCTTCTTAGGCATATCCTGGCTATAGTTCACTTCAATTTTAACCTCCAAAGAGAGGTTAAAAAGAGAGATGGTGTGGAGCAGGTAAAGGTGTCTTACCCCAAGTTCAAAAATGGGGAAGCCACTGTGCGCAATGCAAGAATTGTACAGAATTTTGGTAAGCAATATTTCTATATACCATCTCTTCTAGTTAGTGCAGTTATATGTGTGTCATTTTTGTCCAGATGATATTTTTTATCTTGATGAATTAGCTTTTTCCATTGCACATGTTACATGTAAACATGTACATGTAATTTGTTGACAGTGATTGTTGTCTCCTTGATGATTCATGTTGGAAATATGCTTGGTGGCTTACTTTTTTGTATATTATGTGGAGGAAATTTTTCAGACTTATCTGAAGACCAGTAAAGACGATTTAGACGATGCTGCCAGCAGACTTAGAAGAATGACCCCGGCTCCTATGAACACGATGTTGGAAAAACAACCTAGAGGAGAGACTATTAAAAAAAGGGACAAGAGAAAGAGTCTGGTTGTTGCTGATGTCCCTCCCACAACTCCTGGTACTTGTTGCATGCTCATTTTTCCTTTTAACAATGTGAATTACACATTTTTAAACTGTTATTAGTTTTGCTGAGACAAGAGTCAAACAATTTTGAAAGATAGACACTGTAAACTTAGTTTTCTTTGCTACTACATCACATGTAGCTCATGCACCCTAATGCCAAATGGCATGACATTTTGCAATATATTTCTGTTGGTTTATTTATTTCTGTCTCAGTGTCTCAAGCAACTGCAAGCACCACTAAAAAGACAGCACCAAGAAGGCCTGCCAAGTCAAATGCAGACAGCACTGCACCTTCAAGAAGGCCCAAAAAAAGGTCAAATGCAGACAGCACTGCAGCTTCAGGCATACCTGCAAAAAAGGCCCTTAGGAACAAGGCTTCATCCACCAAAAAGACAAAAAAAGGGTCTAATGCTAGCAGAAAAAGACAAAAAAAATAATTGTATATTGCATTTGTTATTGACTTTTCAAACTTTGTGTGTTATTTGCTTTGAAGTTTTTTATATTAAAAGTACAACAATAAGGCTAAATGCCACAAAAAGTGTTTAGTGTTTTAAATATAAATAATTAAATAAATACAACATTCGAGAAAATATACAATTAGAATAGCATAAAGTATAATTGGAGGAAAGAATGCAAAAAAAACAAATAAAACAAAACAGGGAGTGGTTCATCAAAGACACAGCATTCTAATTCTCTTCATCAAGGTCAAAGCCAGTGAATTTTTCTTCCTCTGAAGTTCGAAATTCTTTTCTGATCTTCATATATGCACATGCTGGAAGAGGAATTCTTTTTTTGCCAAGAAAACCACAGACCAGGCGACAGAATTCCCTGTATGCAATGCTACGGAGGTAACTGTGGACAAGAGGTAACGGAAATAAGCAAAATGCATGTATTTTGCCAAAATTAAATATCTATATATATTCTTGGTTTTCACCAGTCATGTGATCAAAACTAAAAATCGTAACCATTCAATAAATAAATTCAAGAATCTAGGATATGATAGATGATTGCTATATAAACAACCTCGCCAAGAATCAGGTTTCTGCTGTTGTTCATTCGCCCGTTATTCGCAGAAGCGTGTCATCCAAATTTATACAGCTTTGTATGGAGACGCCATGTTTGTGCCCTTCGGAGGGGCACAAACATGGCGACCGTAAAATAACAAAAACATCCGTCCTTGAGTTTTGCTATTGAAACGAACATTTTTACTCTAGTGCTCCGACACATTGAAATAAATGCTTCTTCTAGTGCAAGCACCGTTTATTTAACAAAAACTAAAGCGATAACTCGTCTTTTGACCTACGCGACAGTCTTTTCTGGCCGCCATTTTCATGTCACGCAACGCAAAAGCTTGGAGTGCTCTGTTACAAAAAGAAGAACTCTGTCGAGCTAAAACATTGCCAAACGTCACGTTCCTACAGGGCCTTTTATCTGATGAAACTAAAACCTCAGAAGGAAGGATAATTTCTAATTTTGGAATATGACTACGTCACATGAAAACCAAGAATATATATCAGTACATCCCTCAATCGGTGAACTTAGTTTTGTAAATTATGAAAAAGCCCAGGATCTGCTAGAGTGGTTTCAGCAATTTCATGGCAATTATTGGTTTTATTATACAAAAACCAATGAAATACCGGGTGAGCTTTCGCGGAAAAAGCATACCTCCACAGGTGAACAAGATCACTGTTGCTATGGTTACATAATAACTGGTGCCTTTTGCAGCGAAAGTGAACTGGGTTGACTTTTTATTGGTGGTTATCTAATAAATATTCTTCAACACTCGAAGAGAATTTTCGTATCTCCGCGCGGCTATGTAATATCCTGTATCTCTGTAAAGTTTTATCGATCCCCAAACCACTAAGACACATTCTTGTACAACTGCGGCCCTCCTGCCTCAGAAGGTTCACGAACGAGTTTCAAAACAAGTGGATAAATTAAAGCAAAACTTACCGTTCTTCCGAACCGGTTTCTCTGTATCTTTCTCTCGATTTCATTCGAAATCGGTCAGCTGCCATGCGAAGACTCCACTTTTCAAGACACACAGGTTTGAAGCCAGGATGCGCAGTTATGCATTGGAGTGTCAAATCAGGTTGTATGTCTCGTTGAACGAGATTGCTGTTTAAGGCCTCTTCGCACCCTTCTAGTTCTTTACAACAGTAGCACTCGCTTAAGTTCTGTAGTAGCTGTCAATCACAGTTTCCACAAGAACACCTTTGGAAAGGAGAGATTCGGCATAAAAATTTAATTCGGCTTACTGTGCAACGATTGTCTGATTTTATAGCAACATACCAGGAATCCACTCGTGTTGTCCCATTGAGTCTTTTCTCCAACATTCGCTCAAGTTTTTCGTTCTCCTTTTGCTCCTTTTCATACTCTTTCAACCATTCCTCATCTGCTATCGGTTCATCCGTATCAGCCAGGTCACAGCTGTCCAGACTTTCTTCACTTTTATTTGACGTAACTTCCAAATCGCCATCTTCCTCTTCCATTTCATACTCTGGGAGAGAACAGACATCAGAGTCCTCGGACTCGACCGAATAATCGGAATCTATGTTGTCAGATGCCATTTCTTAATGCATATAAATGATTTCGGTGACTGCGAGTCACAATAAGGAGATTTAAGGTTGGAATTTTCAGATGAAACCCAGCTGATCGCACGATCGTCTCAAACGCTAGGAACTTGGCTTCCCCCGCTGACGTCACAGCTACATTAGGCCCAGATCTCCTTTCGCGCGGCCGTGAACCAGAAGATCGCAAGTTTCAACCTTCATAGATACGCGAGGATTTGATCGATTACCTTAATTTTTTTTTTAATCTTCACCAAATAATGTATTCTCTTTGAAAAGCAGTAGAAAAAATTTGGGGTTAGGGGCACTTTAAGTCTTAATATTGATGTAGAACCTTGCATGACTGAATAGGTGGCACAAAAAGAGGAAATGTGACGCCTGAAGAACAAAACATCGATCAAGAACGATCACGTTCAGAACAGTCCAGTTGTGCATGTATGATTCACTGTACTGACCATGATACAGAACTAGTTAGACCAAAAGATGAGGAGTCCTGGAGTACCCTTGTAAGAGGCGAGCAGCTGCTGTTCGTAAACACAAACACCTTGATATTGCTGAGACACTAAATGAAGGAGAAATCCCAACATTTACTGTCACAGAAAATGTCGTAGCATGTTTACCACGAGAAAGCTCTTGGAAACAATTTCAAAGCAGCAAGCTGAACTGACGACCAACAACCAACGGCCGCTAAGAGGACCTCGATCTGACAGTCCCCTACCATGCACCAGCACAACTTACGAAGATCTCTGCATATTCTCTGAAAAGAAGAATCTTAAGGGAACAAGAAATCGGGAACCCTTGGAACAATGCAGAGATTTGCGTGCAGATCGCTCGATTAGAAAATCAGCCATGGAAAAGGACAGCAGGATTCTCGTAATTGCGTCGCGTGAAATCATAACAGCTGAAGCTTGTTACCACAGGACATGCTTCAAGGGGTCTACTAGGACTGAGGCAAGTCCAACTGCGGCTTCCGATGGCTGTGGTGAATCACTGAGAACATGAGTATGCTAATCTCAAGTGAGAAGCTTACCAGATGCTTACATCAGATGATTACATCAGATCGGATGTTCTTACAAACGAGAAAATAGCCAGATTGACTGAAATGAGAGAACTACTTTTTATCATACGTATCTCATGGCTTTGGTTGTTGAAGAAATCAAGTTATCTACAAAAAAGCACATGAGACAGAATCTCTAGGCAGAATGTGGCGATGTCCTCCTCTTTGAAAATTTGTTAGAAACCACCAGTGTCTTCATAGTTCCCGCCAATTTGACACACTTCATGTAGCCAAATACATAACAACCCTTCTTCTGGAAAAACAGGACAAAGCAAGCCAGTCTTAGCGGAGCTCAAATATAAACCGGGCCGCTATTGGCATTCGCGAAGCTATTCAAAGAACAGAAAACAAAATCTCAGTGTCCACGCCCTTCAGATCTCGCGAAGAGCGCAATGAATGTTCCCAAAGAGTAGGGTTCGTTCTTGCAAACATATCTGACTGGAAAAAAAGAGTGGCCAGATAAAAACTGTCATCCAAGAGTGCAGAGGTTAATGAAATCCTTCGCCCAAGATCTGATGTTTAGAGTGAGCAGAGTAAAGATTAAGCCATCCAAACAGATCCCTCTTCCCTATGCTGTGAAAACCCTGACGGATAATGTTGAACTCATCCAAATGCTTAATCGTTGCGGCCACGGAATCGCCTATTCCCAGTTTGAAGAAATCAACACTGCACTGTGCCGTAAAATAATGACATCAACAAGTGAAATCCCATTGCCAGATAACATCCAGCCTCATGGTGGCACTACTTTGTCATGCGATAACATTGACCGCATAGAAGAAACGTTATTGGGTGAAGGAACATCGCATAGAGTAAATGGAATAGCTGTGCACGCGAGGCATTTCGGACCACAACTTCTCCCGGAACCATCAACACAGATAGTTCAGACCAAAAAGAGTGTTGAGGCACTGGATGCAGAAAATCTTCCATTTACAATCCAGAAGATGGTTACGGCCCTTGTTCTAGGAGATTTGTAGAAGTTACCCGCCAAAAAGCTCCTGAAAACACACGAAGAAAAACCTTTTAAGGGTCTTAGTGCGACTACATGCAGATGCATCCGAACACAAGCTGCAGCAGTGGAGAAAATTCCTTTTGAATCCAAAGAATAAAAAGGCCTTCACAGAGTTTGTGGTAAAGGGGTGGAAACGGGATTAATACAGAACACAGTCAACAAGCAAGGTCACTTTTCGTGCGAACGTGACTGTTACGAGATTACCTCACAAGCTACCAATATAGTTGAAGAGCTCAACCCCACACAGGAAGAAGCTGATACCAGGCTTATTGCCAGGCTGATACCAAGCCTACCAAGAAATGCAGCTCATGCAGCTAAATCACGCTACAAGGCGGCGGTTGTGGCATCAGAAGATACAGACGTATTCTTACTTTGCCTGGCATTTAATTGCTTTATTCGGCATCCATGTATATCAAGTGTGGAGTGCAGACAAGAACTAGATATGTCAGTATCTCCAGTGTGGTGGCAGCCGTAGGAGAAGAACTTTGCAAATGCCCAATTGGTATGCATGCTTTCATTGGGTGTGACACAGTGAGTGCCTTTGCTGAAAGAGAAAAGATAAGAGCCCTACGACTTGTCAAGCAACAGACATCTTACCAAGAAATGTTTAAGCAGCTGGGGATGAAATGGGTTCTATCAGATATGCTTTTTCAGAGCCTTCAAGATTATACATGTAAGCTTTACTGATAACTGAGAATGATACTGATAACATTAATGAGCTGAGGTACAGGTTATTCTGGATCAAGAAGGGTGACATCGACTCCTCCCAATTACCACCTTGTGTCGACTGCTTGTTCAAGCATGCGGTTCGCGCAAACTTCCAAGCAGTCATTTGGAAGCGAAGTCTGCCAAGCTGCCAAGGGACGCGAACCCCATTGCTTTTGGCTGGCGCGAAGACGGTGATCACTTTGTCATTGACTGGTGATGAGCGGTGACCCAGCCCCTACAACCGTGCTAAAACTACTGTCTTGGTCGTGTACAAGGTCATGTCAACTTGCTACCTGCAGTTGCCTGGCAAATGGTTTGAAGTGCACGGATGTGTGCAAGCTATTAGACTGTGACAACAGATGTGAAGATTCTATCGAGGAGTTTGTATCAGATGACAGCAAAGAAGACGAAGAAATCTAACTTTAATTATCAATGTAACACATGTACAAGCAGTTTCTTATATCCTGAATAATTATTCATATTTAACATTTGGCAAGTTTAGCCATGGAAACCATCCAGGAACAATTTCTTTAAGTTAAAAATAAGTTGTTGACATAAGCTCTGAAAACGTTTGAGATTTTCAATAACTAAAAACCAGTGTGTGTAACATGATTGTATTTGCATTTGCTTGTATTTGACCGTAGTAATCACATTTGTACCAGTTCTATCTGTTCAGCCCAACCAAGCCATTTGCAATTGATCACGTGATAAGCCTGGTATAGCTACTCATTTGACATGGCTTTCTCAAACTCATTAATTATTCATGAGCTGATGACCCAATCAGCTCGCATCAATTGGGTCAGGTGCATGTATGTTGATACCCAATGAACATACGGATCAACACACGGTAGATTAGTTCAAAAACTGATCAAGACACTGATCAAGAAACTTGAATTTTAATCAGTCTTAATTATAATTCTAAATACAGCATTTTTCCAGCTTAAATCATTGCTTACAACAACAATACACCAACATATTATTCCTTCTTAAACATCGTTACATTAATTGTACAGTTTTTGAATTTTCCTTTCTGGAAAACAACATCCGTTAAAGATTGATCCTGTTTCTCTGTGGTAAAACATGTAGTTGTACTAACACTTGGACCTAGGATCTTTGAAACTTTAGACACATTTTCTTCTGTAGGCTTTTCGTACTGCAACAATGCATTAGAACGATGTCCCGACCTTTCGCGAATCAATTTTTCTTCAACCCCAGAATTGAACAGGGAGGAAACACAAGTAACGCGCAAACTGTGAGCGGTTTTGCGTTTAAAGCCTGCCGCATCGCACATGTCAGGCAAAATCTTGTTCAAGCTGTTGATGCCTACGGGCACTTTATCGAATGCGAACCTAGTTTTTGATGGCTTAAAGTAAAATGCAGTAACTTCCTTTGCATGAGTCTCAACTAACCCTACATACAATCTGAATATCTCAACAAGGCACGGCTCGTGCTTTTCCTCAATAGAATGACAAACGTGCTTGACCACTCGCGGCACATACTTTAGATCACAAAGACCTCCATGCTAAGTTTTAGAGGCATTTTCTTCAAACTTAATAAAATTTGGACCAATTTCAAAGTTGTTTACAACAATATTTCTGTGATCTCCCCCCCGCAACCCAAAAACTTTTCCGTTGTAGAAATAGATCGTGTTCAATAACGACTTAGCTCATGTAGTTCCAAGCAATTTCTTTTCCCAGAATACTGCTTCTTCTTGCTCGCTCACAAACTCCTTTTCCTCTTTCTTACACTTAATGTGAAGCCCTTCTCGAATGCCATTCTTCATCTCGGCATCTAAGCAACGTCGGAAAAGGACAAACCTTCAAAAAATAACACAAAATTAAAGTCCTGAAACAGTGCATTTTAAATTACTAACCAATTCGGTCTAAAAGTTGTCAAGTACCTTTTGTCACTAGTGTCCAGAGGATTCAAAGCTTCTGATCCATTTTTCTCCTCCAAATAACGCTTGAGGGCACAAATGATACCATAAATAGACTTTGGAGGGTATCTTTCACTGGACTTTTTAGCTACCTCCATCACAAATTTTGACAACCAATAGTTCAGCAACAGAGCGTCCATTCCAGCAATATCTACACTCACAGCGGTAACATTGTGTAAATCGTAGTCCTTCAAGAGACCGCCACAATCTAATACCGGAACTTTAACCTCTCTCAACCTCTGCCATTCGTTCACAGCCCACTTGTTTTTATACTTACTTGAAACTGGAACAGCATCATTCACCAAAACATTTTCTTGAGAAGAGGTTTTTGGAACTCGAAAACGTTCTGATCTCCACTCGATCTCCATCACGCGGCATAATGTTAATTTATTAAAAATTCAACCTTTAAAACTTGCCCACATGGCCGCATATAAAAGATTCATTTCATTTACCATATGAATAAAAAACAGACAATAGCCTATTGAGCACGCCTACTAATTACCTATTCTTCGAAAAAAATTCTCATGCTACTTTGAGAAGCCAGCTCAAAAACTCGTGCTTCGTTTTTCATCAGGGGTTCCAAACACCTCGAAACAATAAAAGCACTCCGCCTTCGGCATCGTGCTTTCATCTGTTTCTCGGTGTTTGGAACCCCTGATGAAAAACTCGCACTCGTTTTTGATCTATTACATCATATACCAAACGAAGCAAGAGGAGTCAAAGTAGTTTAGGACGAGCGTTCGAAGGTAACCAATGCAATTTACCCGAGCACTTTCTTTTTTTTCACATTTTCCGTCTTATTGTTCATATTTATAATTTGACAAGTGTTGCCATCGAAACCATTTAGCGATAATTCCTATAAGTCATATATAAGTTATTGGAATTAGGTCTGAAAACTGCGTTGGAAGTTTGCAATAACCAAAAATCAATGTATGTAACATTTTCAGGTTTGCATTTAACTATTATTAGGCATCTTTTTACCAATTCTGCTTATTCAGCCAAACCGACTGACCCCATTTAATCATGTGATAATCCTAGTAAAGCTACTCCTTTGGCATGGTTATCATACACCAAAATAACCTAGAGAAATCAACGTTGTTAAAAATAAGTGTTAGAGTTTGTCCCTCGTTTTGGTACCAAATGGCTCTTTCCAGGGTCCTGGCCCATGGACTACAGGGGTCGGAACTTTTGACTTCAACTGTTAGTAGACTGGGCCCTACCGACGCCATCTTGGATGACCGAGAATGACTGGAAACAAACTGAACAGAATTGGAAGGAAACAATGTTCCAGATCGCTGGCTGTGCATGAGATGCTCAGAAGTTTGGTCTTGAACTGAACACTGTTGCAGATATTCTGTAAACAAGGCCTTTGTTACAGATCTTAGTTTTTCCTTAAAGGTTAACTCCATTGCTAAACATCATTGATTTGTATTTTGAAAGTTGTGTACGAAAACAAATTTCCGAATCCTACATAACATAAGACTGTTTTTAATTTAAGCTCAAATGAATTGAAATTATGAACCATTTTGTTCTGTATTCACCTTCATACATTCAATTTGCAATGCATGTTGTTTCTAAGCATGGTTATAATTTTAGCACTAAGCAAAATTGAATTATTGAACTTCATCTTTATGAGCCTACCATGTGCAGTGTATTATTATGAATTATTATACATTGAACTCTTTTCTGTTTGGCCAAAAGTGTACAGTGAATTTTCGAAATCAGCGCCTGTGATGTCATAACTGCAGATTATACAATAATTGTGTCAAGGACACTCAAGGTCACGGGTAATCACGCCATGTATGACCGCGTTGCATGATTTCTAAGGGTAATCATGTCAAGTTTGCACACTTTGTGTTGCTTGCCATCAGTGAAGAAGCAAAAACATGACTTCCATTTTTTTCCCTTGAATGTATAATAAAACAATTATTGGATGAGGTTTTTGTGATATCCAGAATATACAAGGTCTCGGTAAGAGTTATCAGCCTCAGCCTTCGGCTTCGGCTGATAACCCCTACCTCGACCTTGATTATTCTGAATATCACAAAAACCTCATCCAATAATTGTTTATTAGTGAATACATCTAAGATCTTGAATCCTCTTATGGGGCTTTTTTCATATTTCTCTACTACAGATAAAGGTCATCATTTTATTTCCATCGTTTATGCTTAAAATGTAAGAAATCAAAATGTCATAATGGTGTAAGACATTAGTTCTGATAAGAATTTCCATGTTTTCTGTCTTGTTTAGTCGTATATGTTTAGGGAGTCATCACAATTTTAATATAAATTAGATGACATTTTATATTAAACAGACGTTGCATTTTGAAGTTGTTGCCTTGTAGCCTTTTATTTACAACATTTTGACGTTTAATTCTTTTTTTGACAGACCTATGCCTTTTTCTAGAAAGAGGTGGAGAATTTGCATTCTTTTGAACAACACTAATATCCCTGGAATGGGGTATTTGCACTCTCTCAACCAAGTCAATTTCCCTGGGGTCAGGCATTTGATCTGTAAAGATGATCGGAGTTCAAATCCCCCGCCTTTCCCCGGCCTCCCCCCCCCCCCCCCGCGGCTTAACATTGATAGGTGCATTACGTAGACCAAAACATCCCACATGAACGCCTCCAGATAGACTTCCCACAAGTAGACTTCTACTGCTATAAAATGAAGTCGACTTGTTCTGCTTGCTCGGATTCAGATTTAAAATTTGTATAATTTTTTGCACGAAACATGGGTGTGACAATAATTCACAGCCTACCCCTAACTCCCTGGAGTTTTTTTCAAATATTTCAGAGCGAGCATAAGCAGAAGAATAAACCATATGCCCAGTAACCAGAGCTATGTATAATATCAGATTTAAAGACATAGTTTATTTCAAGTTGAACAAATGACGGGTCAAAATTTTAAAAAATATCAACAAAAAGACTTGAGCTGTATTATAATTGATGAGAAAACAAGAAATTGTATTTTTTCTTTGCCGCATGACAAAAGCCGAGAAAATTGAACACGCAAAAACGAGTTAATTATTGACTTTGAACGACAAAACAAATCCAAAAACAACAAAATTTTGATTCTCGGATGACATCTGAGAAAACACTGGAAAATAACAGCAAAAAGACATATCTAAAGTACAATTTAAAAACAAGAAATCAGATAATTTTGCGTGCGACAAACAATGCAGTGCAGTGAAAGAATTTAGAGACAAATCGTATTTCAACTGTACTAAATTAGTGCCTACTTAGTTGTTTTCTCAGGAGTTTTATAGTAGCTGAATAAGACTAAAAAAGTGTATTTGAACGAAGCGAATAAACTAAACAAACACGGCCGCGGAGGTCGCCGTCATTAAAATATGCAGAAATCCACAGTGCAAAAATATTGTTAATTTTAAAAACCTAAAGTTCCCAAAGAAAGGTAACCAAATGAAAGAAACATGACAGGAAGTTCAATAACAATAAAGTTTCATTCAAGATGAGGCAAAAAAAAACTTTCTAAAAGCAAAAAAATGTTCAACATTTTGCAGACATGCTTCGCTGCATGACAGCATGTTCAAATTAATTCTTTACGCTAAAGTGAAAGCTTGAGTTTTTATCAGCCGTGGCTTTGGTAGTCGTTCAAGAATTAGAATTAAATTTCGAAGTAATACTGTGCATTACCACTTTAAATCTGCTTTAAATCCACAATCTGTATTCAAAACCCACTTGAAAGCGCAACCACTTTATAAACACATTGGTTGTATTTACCTTCAAAAGCATCCTTAATTTGTGTCAGAACTTTCTGGCCCCAAAACTATACCTTTGACTCCTTTCTCGTTCAGGGTCGATGCCTGGTCTTCCATCAAGGAAATCAAAGGAAAAATAACAAGACAAACTGTCTCAACAACTTCTCTTTCACCATGTTCAAAAAGTCAAACGGCCTAATGTGGAATGTTAAACTCTCTTCAGATCCAGTTGCTGATCACGACGACTAATGTATCCTTCAGCTACTACGTTGATTCACTCCGATTTCTTTGAAACCAAGCTTCTCGAACAAAACATCTTGTTTCAGCTTACCTGTGTTGTGTGTAGCTTGCGAAGAGCCCCGGTGCAAAACATGTCACGAAGACCTTCCCTCAAAACAAATGTTGCGACTCTATTTTCCGACGAATGAACACATATGACCTCTAAGTTTTAAAAAAGGCACTGTCGAACGTCACAAAAATCCACGAACGCCAAATATACTCACTGACAGTTGCCCGGTGAAGGACAAATTGACCTCCAGATAATCCTGGTACAGACTTGAGCCCACCGAGTTATCAGCGGTTTAATTATTATGGTGTTTGTTTTCTCCTTCCTATTCATGTAATGTTCACATAGCACAGGGGGTAGTGGACAACATTGCGAGGCGAGAGGTTCTGCGATCGACTCTGGGTGGAAGGTGGTTCGTTTTTTTTTTCTTTCTTTTTTCATTGTTTTTAGCGATACAATAAATGCTCTGTATTTATATCATTTCACTCGCTATATGCGCATTTACCATACCGTAACCGTACTTAGATGACTTCAGTTTCTGTAAAATCCATACGAAGTCAGCATCCAGTGAGAACTTCTGCTGCTCATCGATTTTACGATCCTCAATGTTCTCATTTTCGGTGGCTGAGTCTTCTTTAACTTATGTCTTTTTAATTTCGGCCTTAAAAACAGCTTATTTTAATTAAAGATGAACAGCAATTTCAAAGTAAGCCGCAAGCATACCTCATTTGCATAATGTTTACAGCCCATCGAGCGAACGACATTTTCCTACAACTCACGATAACTCGTGTTGTGCATGAGCAATTCACGAGTTAGAAATGGTAATGTACATTATTACTTCGAAGTTGAATTCAACTTTTGAAATGATTGGTAAAGCCACGGGCGTTGAAATAACTGCAAAAGCAGTCGGCAAAAACTCAAGCTTTCACGTTAGTGTGAAGAATAATTTGAACATGCGGTCATGCAGCGAAGCACGTCTGAAATTTTGAACATTTTTTTGCTTTTAAATTGGTCTCTTCATCTCAGCTTGAATGAAAATTTATTGTTATTGAACTCCCTTTCGCATTTCTTTCATTTCGTTTCCTGTATTTGGGAATTTTAGGTTTTAAAAGTGAACAGTAACTTGCACGCTGGATTTCTGCATATTTAATTTATGGCAACCTCCAAGAGCTTTGTTTATTTAGTTTATTCACTTCATTCAAATATTTTTTGGAGTCTTGTTCAGCTACTACAGAACCACTGACAAAAGAACTAAATGGCCACTGATTTAACAGTTGAAATATGACTGATCTCAAAATAATTCGCTTCTTTTTGTCGTCTTTTTGATTTCTGACTTTCATCTTTCTTTCGCAGCACCATAATATTTTCGTTGCGCAGCGAAGAAATTACTTGATTTCTTGTTTTCAGATTGATTTTTACATGAGTTCTTCGCTTTTATTTTGCGTTGTTTTCTCAAACGTTAGCCGTTATAGTACAAGAAATTCAATTTGGTTTCGTTTTTGTCCTCAAGAGTCAATAATTAAGTCATTTTCGCAAAGTCAATTTTCTCAGCTTCTGTGGGACATTTTGTCGCACGGTAAAGAAATAATATAAGTTCTTGTTTTCTCATCAGTTTTACACATTAGGTTAAGTTCTTTTCGCTAATATTTTGTAATATTTTGACCCTTCATTTATTCGACTTTAAATAAACGATGTCTTGAAACCTGATCTTGTGGTTACTGCGCATATGGTTTATTTTTGTCCTTTCGCTCGCTCAGAAATATTCCAAAAACTGTTATAATATGCATTAGCACGTGCCTCTAGGGACCTGTTCCTGCGGTGCTTCAGTCTATTTAGTATTCTGTTATAGCTTGACATTCAGTTGCAATCGTGTGGACTTCGAGTAAAGTGTATTTTGTTTTACTCCATGGGTGTCCTTCATAATATTACATGGTGGCAGCGAGTAGAAAATTGGTGTACTTTCTCTTGGCCATCGACAAATTAAACTGTCAGCGACATGAGCGATGAGGAAGGCCACAGTGGAACCAGTGGAAGCTCTTCTACAGTTGTTCAACCTTCAACGAACCAGTCTCCAATGTTTCATCAAATTTCGCCGCCTCAACCTCTTGCTTTGCGGCCCAGCGGAGAAGTAGCTGAGAACTGGAAGCTTTGGAAGGAAAAGTACAACAACTATTTTGTTATTTCTAGGCTAGACCGAGAAAGCTCTCAATATCAGCTTGCAATGTTCAAGCACACGATCAGCGATGAAGCTTTGAAAGTTATCAAAACATTTAGCTACACCGAGGGCGAGGATTCGAATAATTGGCGAGTGGTAATGGCTAAAATGGAGAAACACTACATCAGAGAAGTCAATGAGATCTAAGAGCGATACTGTTTTAATAAGGACATGCTTTCAACCAAGTCGGTCAATTGTTTCGTTGCTGAGCTGAAAACGTTGGCTAAGACATGCAACTTTTGTGACTGCTTGCGTGATAGTCTTATCAGTGATCACATTGTGCTTGGTATTAAAGATGAGCAGACCACCAAGAAGCTACTGAGAATTCAAGATCTCACTTTCAATGGGTGTATCGATATCTGCCACAGCAAAGAAGTTACGGCACTGCACATGAAGTCGCTATCGGAACCGGTGGACAACATAAACCAGGTCAAGTCTAACAAAAAGAAGCCTTGAGTTCTGACACTGGACAGACAGTCGGGAAAGAAAATTTGGTGCAAGTTTTGTGGCTATGAACATGCCCCTGAGAGAAAGAAGTCTCCTGTGTGGGGCAAACTGTGTAAGCGGTGCAAGAAAAAGAATCATTTCGCGAAAGGGTGCAAAGATGCCGTGGTTAACGCCCTTGAGAGAGACGAAGATTTGGAAGAGATCAGTGTTGTAAGAGTTCAAGCTATGAAGGATGAAGCTGTGTTTGCTCAGATGCCGGTTCAGCAGAAACCTGTGAGATTTTAAATTGACTGTGGAGCCAGTGCACACATTGTGCCTTGTAAACATGTGAAAGGTGCAGATCTCGAGCCCTGTTCCGAGTCCCTTGTTATGTGGAATGGCACCAAGGTCAACCCTACTGGGACGTGTGCTCTGCCCGTTGTCAATCCCAAACTAATACAAGGTATAAAGTGAGATTCTTAGTTGTCAAGGAGAATCTAACTCCACTCCTGGGTTTAAACGCTACCGAGAAGATGGGTTTGTTAACCGTAGACAATGAGAACTTTGTTAACGTTCTGGAGAATTTAGAAAACGATCTTACTAACAAATACCCAGATGTATTTGATAATGGCCTTGGCAAGCTACCTGGAAAGGTTCATCTGCAAGTTGATCCGGTTTGTCAGCCAGTGATTCTCCCAGCCAGGAAAGTACCTGTATCTGTAAAGGAAAAAATTCAAGGCAGAACTCAAAAAGGTTGCAGGATCTAAAAGTTATTGCTCCTGTGGATCAGCCGACTGAATGGGTCAGCCGGTTTGTTGTTGCTGTGAAAAAGTCTGGTGATTTATGTGTCTGCATTGATCCAAAACCGTTGAATGCTGTTTTAAAGAGAGAAAGATACCAGATCCCGGTCATTGATGATGTGTTGCCTGATTTAGCCAAGGTTCGTGTGTTTACAAAGGTTGATCTCGCATCCGCTTTCTGGCAATTGGAGCTGGATGATGAGTCCAGTCTGTTGACAACTTTTGCAACTCCCCATGGAAGATACCGCTGGCTTTGTATACTGTTTGGGCTGTGTGTCTCGAACGAGATATTTCAAAAGCATTTGAATCAAGAGTTGTTAGGCCTGCCTGGTGTAAAGTGTATTGCCGATGACGTACTAATCTATGGAAGAGATGATGCTGACCACGATAGTTCCCTGGAGGGGTTCATGAAGAGGTGTCAGCAGAAGGGCATAAAGCTCAACGGCACGAAATTGGAATACAAGTGTAAGGAAGTCCCATGTTCTGACATCAGAGGGCCTGAAGCCAGATCCACAGAAAGTCCAGGCAATTACAGAAATGCCGTGACCAGAAAAGCCTGAGGATGTGTCACGTTTGAATGGTATGGTAAATTACCTCAGTCGTTTCCTGCCAAACCTGTCTGACGTAATGAAGCTGCTACGGGACCTTACCTATAAAGATGTTGAATGGTGTTGGTCCGATGCGCAAGAACGTGCTTGGAGTGAAGTGAAGAGCCTTATCACCTCTGCTCCTGTGCTAGCCTACTACAAGCCTGGGACCCATTAGCAGTGCAATGTGACAGCAGTCAAGCTGGTCTTGGCACAGCCCTGATGCAAGCGGTCACCCCATTGCTTATGCAAGCCGAGCACAGAGACCAAGACCCGTTATGCTCAGATGGAAAAAGAAATGCTTGCGATTGTTTTCGCTGTGGAGAAGTTTAATGACTACACGTTTGGCAATAAGACTATTGTTTTTAGCGACCACAAGCCACTAGAATCAATTTTCAAGAAGCCCTTGCACCGTGCCCCCAAGCGTTTGCAGGGCATGATAATTCGTCTTCAGAAGTATGACCTGGAGGTGAGGTACAAGAACGGAAGCAGGATGTTTCTGGCCGATACCCTCTCGAAAGCATTTCTCCCTGCCGGTGAGCAAGACAAGAATGAGTTTGAGACAATCAAGATGATGAAGTATCTGCCCATATCGGAAGAAAGGCTTCTGCAGATTCAGCAAGATACCAAAGCAGATGACTCTCTTCAAGTGCTGAAAGCCGTAATTCAGAAGGGCTGGCCAGAGCATAAGAGTAACGTCCCTAGTGTCATTTCTCCTTACTTCAACATGCGTGATGAGATGTCGATCCAGGATGGTCTCATCTTTAAGGGAGAACACGTCATGGTTGCATAAGCGTCGAGGAGCGAACTGAGAAGACAAATTCACAAATCACATCTTGGGGTTAATGGCTGTCTAAATAGAGCCTGTGAGTGTCTCGATTGGCCTGGGATGACAACTGACATTAAGAACTATGTGTCAACCTGTGAGGTATGTTGAGAGTTTGAGCGGGGTCAAGTCAAGGAAACAATGATGTCCCCTGAGACAGCAAATCGACCCTGGCAACAAGTGGCTACAGATGTTTGAGCTTAAAGGAAAAACCTACTTAGTCACCTCAGATTATTACAGCGATTTCTTTGAACTGGACCATTTAAGATCTCCTTCGTTGGTGTGTGTCATCAGGAAGTTAAAGGCCCACTTTGCGCACCACGGTATTCCCGAGCAGCTGGTGACAGATAACGGTTCACAATTTACGTCACGCGATTTCCTGAAATTCGCGAAAGACTGGGACTTTGAACATCTGACCAGCAGTCCCCACCACAGCCAAGGAAATGATAAAGCAGAGAGTGCAGTGAAGGAGGCTAAGAAAATCCTCACAAAGTGCAAGTCCAGTGGATCGGATGCTTTTCTAGCCTTACTCGATCATCATAACACCCCATCTGCCGGTATCCAAATTAGTCCAGCACAGCACCTCTTCAACAGAAGGGCTAGAAGTCTACTACCGATGACAGCTAACCTGCTTGCACCACAGGCAGTTCCAGACAGTGACCAGTGCCAAGCCAAGCTTGAGCAGCGCAAACAGTGACAAGCTCAGTATTACAACAGAGGTGCTATTGATCTGGATCTGTTAAAGAGAGGAGATACTGTGAGACTGAAACCGTTCCAGTTGGGCAAGCGCAAATGGCAGAAAGGAATTGTACAAAAGTGACTGGACAAGAGATCGTACGAGGTCGAGACGCCTTACAATGTTGTGCAGCTCAACCATGTTCACCTACGTTTGACAAATGAGCCATCACCGCCACTGACAGACGAGATACCTAATGAGATATCTGCTGAGGTACCAGAGGTGTCCACTCCCTCTTTTGCACAGTCGTAAGAGTCGCAGACAAGTTCTTCTGGAGAAGTTAGTCTACCCACATTGAGTCAAGGAAGTTCGTTTCCAAGTGGCTCGGACGTTCCTTCAGCTGCAGTGACGTCACCACCCAAGCCAGTGCTTAGACGATCAGTGCGTCAGCAACATCCACCAAAACACTTAAATGACTTTGTTTTGACATGAAGCCATGAACACTAAGAAAACTTAGAACACTAAGACCTTTAGTGCGTTATCACAGAGCGCAGTTACTTTCTTTATCAATTCATGCTTATTCGTATTGTGTATTTATAAGCTAGTTTTCTTTTCCTTCTCCATAAAAGAGAGGGTGTTACAATATGCATTAGCACATGCCTCTAGGGACCTGTTCCCATGGTGCTTCAGTCTATTTAGTGTGCTGTTATAGCTTGACGTTCAGTTACAATCGTGTGGAGTTCGAGTAAGGTGTATTTCATTTTACTCCATGTGTCTCCTTCATAATATTACAAAAACGCCAGGGAATTAGGGGTGAGTAGCAGGCAATTTCATTCAGGCGTCAATGGGTTTAAGATTTCACTCACAAAGTTCCTCTTTTGAGTACAAATATACATTATTTTGTTTTCCCTGGCCAATAAAAATATCAACACTGTAGTTTGATCCAATTGTTTCCTATGTTGTATTCTTTTCATAGCTGAAGAATAATGAATTGCCAGTACAAAACATCAAAGTGAAGATATCAGGAGATGGCACAAGAATGTCTCACAGCAGCAATGGTTTTGTGTGTGCATTTGCCATTGTGGAGGATGGACAAAATTATTTGTCAAGCTCAGGTAAGTTACTTATACAAAGAGCAACCAACATGACATTTCTCCTCATAACATCAACATAACTATAACACAATAGAATAAAACTTTTAAAACTGTTTATCAAACAACTAAACTAGTTATAGACAAACACCATCTTACATGTAGTATGATTTGAAAAAAATACAAAGTTTTTTAGAGATTCCCTTTATATGCAAAATTTCGACATCGAAAACTAAAGACATTGGCCGTGTTTTCACGAACGATTTTCAGGTTGCTTAGCAAGTGACAACCGGAAACCTCATGAAAACAGTTGGCTGTCCACCTTGCTTAAAGTTAAGCGAGTCGGCAAACTTCAATAAAATTTCCATTAAATTTAAGCCACCAAAGCAAGTCGCTTAAGTATGTCGTCAATTAATTTCGGCCAATCAAGTTTCGGCTGCAGTCAAACTACTGATGAACTTGTCAGATAAGAGGTTAACATAATTTGCATTTCGCGTGAATAAGCTTTTGTACATAAAACGTAATGGCGCATCCATTTCATAATCTCAGTTTTAATTTTCCACTCTTCAAATCAAAGGTGGGTAACTTTTCATTTAGTTGCTGATTGTCACTGCAAATGCAAAAGACTGAGTTTCGAGCTAAGAAAATACTTATTTGGCTTAGGTCTCCGTTCGTGGTTCCAACCGATGGCGACTTTGATGTCAACCAGATCGCATGTGGCCCGATGATTTTTCCAACTTGGCAGCCTGATCAGCGAGACGCTCTCCCTCCACGGCAGCAAGATTGGCAAGTGCAATCCCCAGCAATCAAAGTTATGAGCCAAGAAGGCGAGAGTGGAATTAGCAAGGGATCCGGCCGCAAGGTCAGGTCACCGAACTGAACAGATGCAGAAGTACGCTTACTGATATCTGTGTGGAAGGACTATTTTCCTATCAGTAAGCGGCAAAACTCCATTATTTGGGAACGCATCTCAAAGCAGTTAAATCAGCTGCTTGCAGAGCAAAATCTTCCCTGTATTCGTACTGCACAGCAATGCAAAGCAAAGATCAAGAATTTGGAAGATGATTTTAAAGGGTCAAGGATCACAATAACAAAAGCGGGAATGAGCGCATAACCTTCCCATACTTTAATGACCTCAACGATGTTCTTGGCTGTAAACCAAGAATAACGCCTAAGAAAGTTGCCGAATGCGGGTTTGACAAGCGAGTCCTTGTGCCTCTTCATCGTCTTGTCCCAGTACGCCTTCAAGTGCTGAAACGAGTGACCCCAATTTGAAAGAACCTGAAAACCAGGAAGATCTTTCGTTTTCTGAATTGTTATTCTTTAAACAAAAGCTGGGCCGTAAAAGAAAAGGAACGACGGAAAGCCCCTCAGTTGCCAAGAAAAAAACAGACGCCTGCTAAAAAGTCAAAGAAGGCAGAGGAGGCCGATCAGAATACAGGTTACTTCACATTTTTGACTGAGAGTCAAAACAGAGATCACGATTTCTTTGAAAGATTAGCAGAAAAAGAGGCAGAAAGGGAGCTGAAAAGTCAACAGATGATGTGTTCTATGGTTACAGAAATTGCAAAGATTTTTAAGGGGGATTAGTAAACTGACAGTCGAAGAACAAATTGACAACATATTTTGTAAACATGGAGATAAATTTTACTATAGCTCAGTTACAGTTTAAACTGAACTCAACAAATGAACAATAACAAAGTGGTCAAATATTGTTTTGAAATCTAGTTATAGAACAAATTGACAATATATTAGGAAAGAAATTGTATACAGATCAGTTATAGTTGAATTACTTAGAAGTTTCAATAAAATATTATGTTTTCCATAAATTTTTTAAAGGTTCTTGAATATGAAGCGAACAAAAGAAAATTTGTTAAAAATAGCACGAACTGTTACTGTTTACATGAAAAGTTGAAACTAAAAATAAGCTTCTCCTATTTTATTTCGCAGTCTTGTGCCTTCGCGGTTTGCGTCATGACCAGGTAGTGGGGGAAGGGGGTTTGGTCCATCATTGTGAGGATCCACATCAGTGTCCTCGTGCATATTTAAACAAATGTTATGCAAAATACAACAAGCTATAATTGTCTAGGGTATTTTGTCTATAGATTCATCGAGTTTGTCTAACAAACATCGCCATTTTCCCTTTAGCATTCCAAATGCTTGCTCTATCAGCACCCTAGCCCTACTAAGTGCTTTGTTCAATGTTCTCTGACTGGCAGTTATTGCTGCTGTTACGGGATAGGGCTTCATACACCAGTTGGTAAGTTCATAAGCAGGGTCAGCTACTATTAGTGCTTTTATATCGTCGCCATGGCCAGTGAGGGGAACGGGGGAAACTAGTATCCTGCCATTTGTGACTTCATTAATCAAGGAACTCATTCGCAGAACCCTGGCATCATGGATACTCCCAGCACATCCTGCACTAACATGTATGAAGCATCCTTTAGCATCAGCTACACCTTGCAAAACTACGCTGTGGAACTGCTTCCTATTGTAATAATCGTTAGCATCTTCATTTGGTGCAGTGATTGGGATGTGCGATCCGCCGATGGCGCCAACCACTTGGGGAAAGGAACTGACCTCTTTAAATGCTTCAATTGCATCTCTAGTTTCAGCTTCTCCTTTTAGAAACTTAATATAATCGTTACTGTGCATCTCCCGACACCAAATACCAGTCCAGTTGTTTGATATGAATTCCCTGTTGCAAAGCATCACAAAACAACACCGACACATTTCTGAACAGGAATTACTCGATGCATGTTTGCGTCCTGGCGTACGAGATGATGGTCAACAAGATTACAAATACATCAAAAGGTTTCTCTTGAAACCCGAAAATGTTCACGCCAGAGGTTGTCTTCATATTGCTTCATATTGTCTTCATATTGCTTGAAGTGGTCTCTCACACAATGCAAGTTTAAAGAATTTTTTGAAACAATTATCCTTTGCAGGAAACCACACCATTGCCATAATCAAGGGAAAGGAGGAGTACCAGACTCTGAAAGCATCGCTAGCAAATGTCATCTGTGATGTGAATACTCAACTTACTAAGACATTTTAACCCAACACAATAAACATAAGAAAATTGTATTTTCACATTCCTGGAAACTAATGCAACCATGTATGTTTGCAGGATAACAACCACCATAAACCAAAAAGACAAAAGTTTGATGTTCACTTCCAAGAATTTCTTGGAGCGTAGGTTCCTTGGGTGTTAACCTTTGTGTTTACTGGGTTGGTGAGAAACTGAAATGGACTTCTCTTTTGGGTGGAGAAAAAAGGACTCTGCTGAAGAAACGTGTTGGACAATGCTAAATGACAATATGCAACAGGCTTTTCCGGTTTAACTGTTTTTCCACCTGTCCACGGTCAATGCAATATGCGCCCCAACGGTTAATTGACTCAGCGGAGCTACACTCAAAATTATTTAGCTTAGTGACCCCTGTGATACTTCGAGAATCATCTAGTGTTTCAGTGTTGGCGTTAAGAGCTGGAGACCACTTAATCTTCCACGGCATACAGATATCCGAAATTTCCAGGAATACCCTCTCCCCGCTACCCGACTGTGGCTACAACTAAGAGCCATTCAAAAACAAGAAATAATTGTTCCTCGATAGGACAGCTTAAACAAGCGCATTTCAATCTACTGTCACTGCTTTAAACTTGTAGTCGGTTTATGTAAATTGCAAAATGTTGACTGGGCTGCTCGTACGGTTGTGTGACAACTTTTACTGAGTCTCGAATATCAGCCACGCAGCATGGTTGCCGATATAATAAATACAGATTCATGAGGCCCCTGATTCTTACAGCAGAAAGCTTGGGCTCTTTAAGGCAATGCGGAGTGGTATCGAGGGGAATCGATGCCTTTTAGGTATGTTTTCTGTAACATTTTCGGGTTAAATTAGTCGTATTATTATTTCGTTTATTTGTTTCGGGTCCGACCGTTTCAGATCTTGTTTCCAATTTATATAGACGAAATTTATTTGGAACTTGCCACTACACTTTTAAACTTACACTTTTGATGACCTCGGTTTGATTTTGTTGTACCGGTAATACATTGCCGGATTAACCTCTCAACTTTTTGAACTTGAACGGAGATCGGCTGTTTACCAAATTAGAATAAGGGCGCGATTTTGATTTGCTTCAAGATATTTCAACTCGATTAATTTACAGTCCTTTAACGTCCTTGATGCTAAAAAGCATTCCAAGTTGACCCATTATTGTGTCTTAACGAACTTAAAGCGTTTTGGTGAATCGAAAACATTAAGGTTCCAGGAAATCTCTTGCGTTTGTTATGACAACCATTCACGTGTTGTTGACATTAAAGAAATACACGCAATGACAAACCAGACATGACGGCGGACACAAAATTAAACAAAGTTGACGCGCAATGGTTCGAAAACGTCTGAAAACAGTTTTTATGTAGTGGACATTATGTTTCTACTGATAGCAGTGAATTGACGGGATTCTAATTAATGATAGCCTTTTACTTTCGCCATTGAAATTGATTTGTCTCTGGTTCGTGTGTAATTATTGTGTTATTTGCGCCCAACACATTGACATAGATTTTCGTTTTTCGCAAAGGGAAATACTGCGAGTTCGAGCATGAAACTTGGCATGGTATATCTTTAATAATGATATTTTAAGGCTGTAAAGTAACATAATCGGAAAGTGAGGTACCAGATGCATTTTTATGCTGTTAAACATGACCTATATTTTGCCGTTATTTTTCACATGCTTCACTTAAGCAGCGCTTCGTCCTCGCACCTTATTTCGGTCATTTTATTACACGAAAAACCGCACTTTGACCGCGCTTTCAAATTTTCCCAAATTTCTGAAAAATAAAAATTTGCTGGAACCTCTAAATATGATTTTTAGAATTAGGTCACCTAAGGGTTTCTTTGGGCAAAATATGAGCGATTTGTCAAATGGGACGTTGACCGGCGTTTCTCGATCCTAACAATCAGCCATTCTTAAGCTACTGCATTATCGTTTATGACAGTTTCCACTGAAAATTTGAGCAATATGGACAAAAATAAAGTTACCAAAAAACCTCATAGCATGGTAACTTTTTGCATACAGTTAAGAACTTATCAAGACTTTCACTGTCTAGCTGGCACGAGAATGCATGAGGTCACTTAGAGAAATGAATTAGAGAAATGAATTAGACTGAAATGTTTCAAACAGTATTCATAATACTTAACAATTAGCAATTTAAATCAGATGTCTGCTTGCAAAACATTTTCAGTGTTTTCATTTCCACTTGAAATGAAAACTGAAGGTGCAGTTGGCAAAGGATCAGCCTGAAATTACACCGCGTAAGCAGGACTGCAGTTAAAACTGGATGTTTTCTTGCACAAAGACGTTCTCTTGAATACCTGTGGAGGTGCTTCCTTGAATAGCACTTAATGCCTCTGCTGAAGTACCCTGTGGTATTTGTTTTTACTGATGCTGAGGAAGAGTAACGTGGCGGTTGGGTTGTTTATGTAGATGAAATCTGTGATTGCCAAGGACATTTCCTAAAACTGCATGAAAGTCAAACATCAGTAATTTTTCCTTTCCTTTAAAAACTATCAGGAGAAATTTCATAGCCTTCTTTTTATTTTCTGGCACATCTTGTATTCTCAGGATTTCCATTCAAAAACACTGGCAAAATGCAAGTTTAAGCAAGCCATTTTGTTTTTGCTTGGATCATGCATTATTCACTTGCTAGGAGGTGGATAGTGCTCATAAGTCTGAGATATGGAACCAATCAGACAGCTTGAAACACCAAGATCACTGAGTGTGTATATAATAAAAGTGAATATATGAAAGATCATATATTTTAACTGTGAGGAAGATATAAAGAATTCATAGTATTCATAATGTTACTGTGCTATGAGAAGATTTTTAGTAAATTTTTCAGTGCAGTGCAAACAGGCCCTAAACGTTGAAAACTGAACTATTTACGTACCTTTCTAAACTATGTGTCACTCACAGCCACAACCATTTTCTCTTTCTGACGTAAAAGTAAATGGGTGCAGAGACATTGTGTTGAATGACTGCAAGAACCACGGGCATTCTGCCCAGTCCCTTCTTGAAAGTGTCAAATTTTTGGGATAACTTCTTGCCACGACAACTGATTCAGCAAGTGAAACCATAAATGAAATCTGCTGAAGAGATGTCTGGTTTGGGCGAAAGTGATCACTCTAGATCTCCCATGGTAAGACAGTTTCATCGCAATCCCAGGCAGCATTTTTATGTAGGTAAATGTAAACTTAAAATACGACGAAGATTTTCATTTCAGCGTGGATTAAGTGTATGGCGAAATGTATTCTTTAGCTGGAGTTCAGATAACTTTAGTTGGGTTTGGTTTTGAGAACTTTAACATCTCTTTGGCCTAGGACTATGTGAATGCACCCTAGATTACAACCTCGGACTAAGCCAATTTTTTTTCATGGCTCACTGCACCTTTCTATTTTTCAGTGAAGACAGCTAACTTTTACAGACAGCCAAGTGGCAGATTTTCTGGAAGAACTTGGGGCAAACCTAGACAGACATTTAGTGTTGCTGTAAGTAGACGGCTGTGATTTAATCTAGTCAAATACACCTAGACTCATACTGCTCTTGAAAGGAGAAGGAGCGAAAAGAATATGAACATTCACTTCAGTTATTATTTGCGATTATTTATCAACTTGTCAATTGCAGATGTGACATAAATTTGAGTGGCATGTTGAATTACTTGTAATTTCGCTCTGATTTCCAGGCAAGACCACAGTTAAATTACTTAGACAGGTGGTAAGTACTGAGTGGATGAATTTTAGTTTGTAATAAAACCACTTTTTAGGTCAAGTAAAAGTATGTTATCTGTCACCCTTTAACAGGGACCACATGGTGACATATGCATCTACATTTTTTATGAGCAGCCAACTGTACAAAACCTGCTGCAGTCCAGTAAGTATCCATATTATGCTTAGCCATTTTTCTAAATACGTATAACTAAAAAACATTTGGCGCTACAAGAAGTCTAATACTGACTCTGAATGAACATAGCCAATCAATGAATGTAACATGACTCTCTGGGGTATATTGAAGTGGTCCAGATTAAGAAATAATGAACAACGCTCTTAAGGTCACTTGGATAAAAAGACTACACAAAAGCAGCGTTCATGCGAGTAGGAGCCACATACCTCTGTCACTTTTAAACAAGCAGGAGTTTCGTTCTTTTTTAATTGAATGTAACTATGATTTAAAAAAAGTGAATATCCCCATTAAATTTTACAGACATCTTGTATATCTGGCAGACTATAAACCAACATATGCCTGAAAACAAAGAACAAATACTAAACAAATTCTTGTGGAATAACCACTTTATTACTGTCGCATAGAATTTTCTATCAACTGCAGTCCAGCAAAGATTTCCCAAGCGGGGAGGGGGTAAGTTCAGTTGTACGATATGAATCCTTTCATTTGATTGGCTATTGATTCACGGGGAAATGCTTCGCTTATATTGTTGATCGAGTTGCATGGATTTCTTTGCTATTCATCATGATGTGTTTTTAAAAATTGGTATGAGGAAGGCACAGCAAGAATTTTTATGCAGACTTAAACAAACTATGGCTGACGCCTATTTTTGTGAGAAGAGGAAGAAGAACAAAACGCTGAAAGGGATATATAAAGCCAAGAGGATGTAGCAATGAGGTCAGAGAAAAGAAAGGTAGGACTTAACCAGTTGACCTTAAGCTTTTATTGACAGTTCGTAGACATGATATTTGCCAACCTAAGAACTTAACGACTTGATAAGTTGGCAAGGTTTTGCTTTTAACTTTCAGTTATTTCCTCGTTTATTGTCAAAAGAACCCAAGTACCTCATTAAGTGGAATGAATGGGGCTCGCAGTACAACATGTGGGAGCTGCAGTCCCATATTCTGGATGAGAATTTGTTACGGTAATGTTCTTTTAAAAGTATGAAAGTCATCAATAAAATTTTTTCTTCTCTGGAGCGTTTTTATTTTTTGGAGCTATCTAAAGTTGTTGTTTGCTTGGGTTCTAAACAGAGGGAAATGCTAATTTTCTGTACACGATTGTCTGATAGAGTTAATGTTTGTTGGGAGAGTCGATATTCATATCAGGCTTTTTTTGTAAATACGTGATGTAACTTTTTTGCTATAATGTAACTTCAAGTATAATTCAAATACACTAAATATGCCTTTTTGACACGTTAAAATTCAGCTTGAAAGAGAGGTTTAAAGGACAAAGACCATTGGCGAAGGAAAGTGGATGATACATGTATGCAAATATTTCTCACATTCATTCCAATTAATTTTCCTATATAGGTGTAATCATGATATCAAAGAATATAATATTAACTCTATATTTTAAAAAGAACTCCTTCGGTGGTGGGCAGATTTTAGAACAGAATTTTTGACAAAACCTCTAATATCTGAGTGTACTATATGGAACAATAAAACCATTAAGATAGTTTGTAAAACCATCTATTATCCACATTATATAGAAGCTAGGTTTTCAATCTGCAAACATATTCTATTAAATATGAACAACCTTGAATCCTATAACATTGCAAAAAGAAAAGTTTTGAAACAGTCAAATTTCTTAGTTTGGACCGGAATTTGCCAGGTTATTCCACTCAATCTAAGACATTTAGAGTTTAATGAGAACGAATTGAATTCATTAGAATTTCAGTGTGGGGAAAAACATTTTAATCCATTAACAAGTAGAAGTAAACATTTTTATGAATTGCTTATTTTGAGGAAAGCTAGAGTCTCAAGAGGTTTTATTAAGCAGAAAGAGAAATTTCGCCTGGACGACACCGCTGTTTCCAAAGCTTTTCTTAATCTGAGATCTATCTGGTCTGAAACCTTTGTAATGACCTTCCAGTTCCAGATTTTGAATGTCATTACTTTTACCAATTACCACTTAGCAAAGATAGGCCCAAATGGCCTGTGTACATTTTGTGGAATTGAATTGGAAACTGTACATCACTTGTTTTATGAGTGCTCTTTCACAAACCTAATCTGGACTGATTTTGCATCATGTGGCTAAATATGATTTGGGCAAAATTAGGCTCAAACCAATGCCGTCAGCAGTTTCCCCTTTTACAGTATGTGACTTGTAGGGCGGCCCTTTGGAGATTTGCAGGGCTGTTGTTTCACATTGTATTGCATGTACCGTGCTGCCAGCTGATCATTGCGGATCATTTGCTTTGTATTGTGGAGAATCTTTGCAGATCCTTGCTCTAAGTATTGTTTGTTTTGTCGCTGTTTGACGTGATGCACACCAGAAACACGCTGAACAGCCGGTCGGCGACTTACGATGCCTTGTCTCTCGTGCCGGAGCTCGAGGAAATTCTTCTGCCACTGGTTTCAATGCCATCGGATTCTAGCCTGGCCTCAACAGCTCCATCCATTATTACTTCATCTGTTTTATTGCCAACTAATTCAAATTGAAAAGGCTGCTGTAGAACATGCTAAAAGTCAAATACAAGATGCTGCCAGGAGACTGTTTGCAGTTACCAAGAATCAACACCCTGACTGAATTGAAGAAGAAAATGGCCAAGGAATGGCTAAGGTAGCTGTAACAGTTGACGGAACATGGCAGAAAAGGGGCCATTCCTCAAAGATCGGTGTGGTGTTTGTCATTTCAATGGCTGCCGGAGAGATTCTTGAGTAGGAGATCAAGTCTCTTATTTGCCACAAGTGTCGAGCTCATGAGCATATGGACAAAGACACTGAAGAATATAAAGCTTGGAAAGCTGGCCATACTAATTGCCAAATCAACCATTCCACCAGCTCTGAGGACATGGAGCTTCTGCAGCAGTTGAAATGTTTGGTAGAAGTAAAAAGAACTTCAACCTGAAGTATACCACCTTTGTGGGAGATGGTGACAGTAGTTGTTTTGGCTGAGTGCAAGAAGCCATGGCTGCAAAATATGGAGACAAGTACACTGTAGTCAAGGAGGAGTGTGTTGGACATGTCCAAAAGAGAATGGGCACAACTCTTCGGAAGTATAAAAAGGACATGAAAGGAAGAAAGATAGCAGACGGAGAAGGTGTCGGTGGAAAAGGGCAGCTAACCGACAAAGTTATTGACCGCATTCAGAACTATTATGGCAATGCCATAAGAGAAAATTCTGGCAACCTTCAAGGAACGAAAGAGAGTATCAAGGCTATTCAGTGCCATATTATAGAGGATACCAGCATGTCTCTGGAAAAGCAGCATAGACACTGCCCAAAGGGGAAAAACACTTGGTGTAAATTCTGGGCAGACAAGCAAAACAACACAAACACTTATGACAACAGCAAGCATCTCCCAGAAGTTTTCGTGAAAGAGTTAGATCCCATTTCTGAGAGATTGTCTGATGAATCTCTCTTGACAAGGTGCCTCCAGGGACTCACTCAAAGTCAGAATGAGACTGTTAATGCTCAGTTGTGGTCCCAGTGTTCAAAAACAACCTTCGCTGGTGTGCGAAGAGTGCGAATAGCTGTTTGTGAAACTGTGACGATGTTTAACACTGGGACAGCTAATAAAGCAGTCATTATGGATCTTTCTGGAGTGAATCCTGGTGCAAGCATGTTGAAAGCTTTGAGGGAACAAAAGAAAAAAACGATTAAAAGTGCAGGACAAAAAGTTTCGTTGAAATATAGGAAACAAAGAAAAATTTCCGCGCAAAGCCGAAGTCAAAAGGAGAGGAATCATACTCTTCAGGGACTCTTGGCCTTGATTCAAAGCCTGAAACAACAGTTAAGCAAGGAAAGAAAGTTAAGTCCAGGAAAAACATTCAGGTGTTGCCATCCACAAGCAGAGAGGAACACGTGGAGATCACATTTGCAGAACCTGTTTTTGAAGTTGTGGCCCCTTTAAAAGAGCAGTGTATTGATGAAGAGAACTGAACTAAACTGAACATTTTGCCATCCAGCCATGTACTTTGGCTGGAGAAAAACTTCTCAGTTATACTTAATGTTCTCAGTTGATCATAAGCTAAAGAAAACCCCTTGCCTGGCAAAATGGAAGGGTTTTACAGTGAACTGAATTCACAGCACGTCTTAAATTTTTAAAGCATTTTTCCTAAAATCGCATGTTTGAGATTTCTCACACTTGTGGCAGTTATATCTGCCAGTTTTCAATGGATTTTTATGATTTTTTCACAGGATGTGTAGTTTTAGCTGTATTGGGCAATGAGTGAATTGGTTTTAGCACTTAATGGAAGCTTAGTTGGTTGCTATGGAAACATGCTACTTTACACAAATGCGACCTCAAATTGACGACACTCAAAAACTGTTTCACTCATCGCACAATTTACATCCATATTAGTGTCCTTGCAGAGTTTCATTGCTTTATTGTATATATTTGCTAAGATAGGTTTGCCATAAAATAGGAAGTTGACCACATTTTTCTGAGGTTACCATGGCAACCGGTGGGCGTGGCATCTTATCTGTCATGTCAATCTTTTGAACCCAATAAGATCTATCTTCTGTCCAAATTTCATGAAGTTTGGTTGAATCACAGAGGACAATCGAATAGTATCCCATGATACATCTGGTTTAGGCTTATATTATCACTGTGTACGTGACGTCATCATTTATTCCATGCTCTCGTGATGAAGCCATGGCGTGTTTTCACACTTGTCTGGATTCTGTGGCTTCTGCTTTTAAGAGTACCGAGTTAGTTTATATTCACTGCGTTTCAAAGGAGAATTTTGCCGTTACAGTGATGGGTTTTACTTGTGTTTCGTTGGTCTGTCCAGAAATATTTATAAGCTATGTGGAAAGCATGGACGAACGAAGAACAGCTCTCCTCCCTGTGGTTGTTGTGAATTCGCCTACGGACAAATTATTCGCTGGGGTAAGAAGCCCTGTGCTGATACGAATAAGTTACAACGGGAACATTCTCCGATGAGAAGTAAAGGGGTTTTCTGATTTTTCTTTTGACATCTCTTGTCTGCTTCTTAGCAGGCTTGTTCCGTGTTGTGCCGTTTGCTCCATGACATCTCTTGATTACGGCTCCATTAAACTATTGAAATTTACGAAGTTAAACACTTCATTACTAAGGCTAGTTATCACTGCTGAGCATTTTCCAGTTTCGGAAAGAATAGTAACCAAAACACCTTCAAAAATAATCATTTTGACTCTAAAAGATGACCAAGCTCGGGAATAAAGCGCCAAACGAACTGAGACTTGAAGCAGACATTCACACACGCAACACTGGTATGTTGCGAAATTTCAGTCCACTTCAATCGCTTAAAAGGTCATAAAATGTGGGTACTTCTCGGTACTTCTTTGCCAAAAATCATTATTATTTCTATATTTTGTGGCGTGGTGCCCAAAAATCGAAGACATCAACATACTGTGCAAAGAAAAGCAAATATTCATAACCTTGTTATGGGTCAATGAACACTTTGTGATGCGAATAGTCATACAACACAATCAAAGACAAGAATACTATAATAAGGCCACGCTCTTAAACACTTACAAAACATTATAATCATGTCAAAGATTTAAATAATGCACTTTTCTAACCTTTTACTGCAATAAAAATAAGAAATAGACCACGGAGATAACCACGTTATTTCACACTGAAATCCATGATAACTTCGATGTTGCGTCACATACATAGAAAATTGCATCATGGGATACTATTCGATCGTCATCTGGTTGAATCCTTAAAAAAATATGCCACTGTTTTATTGTATACCAATTGTATATTTTTCCTTCTGCAGCTTTCAATGTACAGTCGAACCTCGAATATCCGGACTCGTCGGGACCTCGGTAAATAGTCCGAATAATCGAGAGTCCGGATAATCAAAAACATGTTTATTAATGAGATAGAAATGTAAACAAAAGGTATACAGCAAAGAAAACATCATTTTAATTGTGAAATCTACACAACCTTTTTGTATTTACGAATAAAAACCTTCCGTTCAGGTATTTACAAAGGTCTAAAGTGTTCAAGCATGTTTGTTTGCTTCAAAGACTTGTACATGTAGCTTGATAGGGACTTTCATTTCGATGCTGTCAGTAAATTTTAGGATCTTGTCTTTGTTCTTCTGTATTCAGAGATCTGCTGCTTGCTGTTGCCAAATTCTTGAGCTAAATTTGTTCCTTTCTCTCCTTTATCCAAACGTGAAATAATTATCTCTTTATCTTTAATTGATAGAACGGCTCGCTTTCGCATCGTAGACATGTTTTTGATTTGAGTTTATGATCGATTCCTTGTGTTTACATAACCCACGCGGAAGGAACTAATCAAGCATGAAATTCTCGTGGTAACAAAACAATTGAGCCAATCAGATATCAGCTGAACGCATCAGAATATTTCTTTGTCTTGTCGCACTTGCGAATTTTGAAAAGCGCACAGGATAATATGCTGTTTCAACAGTCCTCTGAAAGGATTGTTGGGCTTTTTGCACCTTTGAATTTTCAAGATCACAACTAATTAATATTCATGTAAAAATTGGGACCAGAGAAAAAAAGTCCAGATAATCAAATAGTCCGGATAATCGAGGTCAGGATAATCAAGGTTCGACTGTATTGGCTCCTTTTCTAAAATATTGGCCCCTAAAAAAGGTCTCCAGGGGCCACTTTGGCCCTCAAGTAAAATTTTCTGGCTGAAACACTGACTGAGATTATATAATTACGGGAAGATTATTGTAAGTCAGTGATTCAAGAGTCTTAATACAGCATTAATACAAAACAAGGGTGACTTTTTATGTTTGATGTCCTTGTTTGAACAATAAACAAACTTTGCGTAATGTAACACATCTTTGAGGAAATCATGAAGTTTTACCTTCTGAATCCCTCAAACAAATGACAACTGTGATATCCATACAACATAGCCTTCAGCATAGACAATTTTATGACACATTTCTTGATGTATAACTGCATTTCTTAATTTTTTTTCTATTACTAAGTTTTGTAACCATTTGTAAGAAATTCTGGAGGGTTCTCTTTCACGTCTCATTCTAAAATGAGGATTGGAGACAGCAGTTGCTCTAGAGTTCTGTACATTCATTTCAGCTGTATTAAAAATTTGAAGACTATCACAATTACTTGACAAAGGGACTTGGGTTTCACTTTGATATTCAAATTTCTCATCACTAAATGCACTTACAAACTGTTTGGATATTGTAGAATCACCTTTCATTACCATTTGTTCTTTGCCATTGTGGTGTTTCACTGCCTTTTCCATGTATTTCAGTTCGCCTTCAGCTAAGGGATAAACTATTTGGCAGTTGTTTCTCATTTTGTATTTGGCATTTGTTTGGCAAGTGTTTAGAAGCTCTTTAGCAGTCTCGCTAACAGAATTTAAGTCCCAGGGAGAGGAGAACTCAACGTAAGCTCCTTCGAAGCTGTACATCTCCTGGCCTTGCAATTTACTCCAGCCAGTTGGGAGTTCTGATCATGCTTCTCTCCCTGAATATACTAGGGACTTGTTATGAGCATTTTCAGTGCAAACTAAATCCATAGTGCTGATACCTAAGACCTTTAACAGATAGAAATCAACTCCCCAAAGGGTCAGCAGAAATAATGGAAAATATGGCGAACACCAGAACTCACAAGAGCTAGAAAATCATGTGCTTTGTCATGTGACATTCTCTGAACACTTTCCAAACCAATGGTGAAATCTCAAACTGTGCTTATTTTCAAATTATTGTAATTATATGTTGCAAGTTCTACACAAAATGCCATACGATGGGAGGAGGAAGGCTTACCTTTTTCCCAGATGATAAAGCATTCATTTCAACATACTACTTTCTTCCTCTGGCTGATCGATTCTTCGTCGTCCAAAGATGTCCATAGCTGTGCTCTTTAACGAAACTAAAACCACCATCCAACTACCACTTTGTTTCCAAAAGTCTCAAGAGGCCATGACGTCATACCATGAAGTAGAAATGACAGCATTTTTAATGGAAGTTACTTCTTCCAATGTCCAGAGTTTCAATGTAAGTTACAGTAAGTTTAATCCAAACAAACTGATTATCACCTACTTCCAGCTAAGATTTTTCCCTTCCATTTAAATTCAATTACATGTTACAAATCAATTCGTAAGCCACCCATGTATGCATTGCAGACCTATTTTTTTGGTAAGTAATTAAAATTATTATATAACCATAGCAATTCAGTAAGTGACCTTCATATAAAGTAAAACACCTTAGTACAACTTTTTTCTTTTAGGTTTCAAGGGACAATTTATGACAAGACAACAATCTGCATCTTACATGTCAGTAACCTCACCTAAAAAAACAAAAAAACATAGAATGGAAGCTCCCTCAGCCCTGCTAATTGAGGAAGAACTCGCTCTAGCCAGACATAAGAGAAGAGAGAAAGCCAGACTCAAAGTGATGCACTTGGACGAAGAAGCAGGAATTGTGTTTGTAAAGGCTAAAACCATTGACAAAGGGTTAGATCTTTCAGGTGCCCTTACTCATTCTGAACCATTTCACCTGCCCAATCTACTGTCTGAAATCCTAAAGAACGCATACAGAAATATTTAAATTCACAAGAACAATCATCCGTTCCTCACCTTGAAATTGAAAGCCTTTTTAATGGAAGATCGTCAAAGCAAGAAAAGTCTTCTTTCACAACATTTCTAGAGCAAAAAAAGAGCAAAATACATGAGTTACTTCTTGCAATGTCCAGATGTAAGTTACAGTAAATTTAATCCAATTTAACTTATTATCACCTACTTCCAGCTGTTATTTTTCCCTTCAGTTTAACTTGAATGACATGTTACAAGTGGACTCTTAAGCCACACATGTACGTGTTGCGGACCTATTTTTGTACTTCAGCCATTACCTTGTACAGTACTTAAAACATTCTCTGTAGAGGCAGTTTTGTGTTTTATTGCTTTATAGCATTTGTTTACCACATGATCAATGATACTCTGTCTGTTTTCTTTAAAGGTCTTTTGTAACTGGCGTGAACTTGCCACCACAATGAGGCAAAAAGTATTCGATGATGACATGGAAGAAGAAATCAATGTCTTTGACTTAAAGGTGTGACAGTTTTGTGTACTGGTGTTTTACTTCTATTTTGTGGATGGTTTCTCTTGATGCCTTTGGTAGCATAAGAGAAGTTCAACTGACCCTTGCTTTTAAAATAGCTGAGTGTAATTTACAGTTCTTTTTATTGTACTTTTCAAATTTTCTTTGTTTCTTCTGCGGATAAATTGGTAAATTAATTAAACTGGTTTTCGGGCCACACTGAAAACTGCTTTGGCAAGTGAGCTCCTTCTTCAATTGTTGTTATTATATTCCTTCTTCCACATCACTTGCCACGACTGCTTACCATGTTTGGCTACTAGGTGAGGGGAAAATCTTGCAGTCAAGATTGTCATTCAGATGTGCTTACTGTTGGTCTATTCATTTTGTTTTCTTGTTTGCCAACAGCACAAGGCATGGGGATTTTGCCTGAGAGACCTGTTTGGACTGGGCCTTGGCACTGGTGACTATGGCCACCTAACCGCTGAACATGCCTCAATGCTCCTTCGAAAATTCGGATCCCTTTGTCACTATAGCAACCAAGGTTTCAAGCCCTTAGATAAGCTTCAAAAGCAGATATATAGTAGGCGACTAATCATGACAGCAGTGCTGAAGCCACTTCATGTAAGTAACAAAGACATTTTTAATGCCTAGATTCAGAAACCAAAATATAAATTGTGCAGTAGATCCATTTAGCTAACCCATGGTGCAACAAGAAAACACCATTATCTGTAAAGAAAGATGGTCACCCAAAAAAGATAGTTGTTTAAGTAAGTGGTTTAATAACCGTGAATCTCTTTCAATTGAAAACCTTTGGCATCCATGGCGTCTTGCTACTTTTCACAGAGCACAAGAATGTTCTTTATACTGAATACAAACGGATCATAAAAACCGATAGTTAACCACTGTTATCTCAAATGTAGGTCATGTTAAATCGAGAACTGAAAATTGCATATCTACTGTTTGCTTGTTTCAATGGACCAAATCTTAACTCATCATTATGCTGAGAAGCTCTTGTTCTTAAGACTGTTTCAGAAATGCTAAAGAATGCACAAAAAAGGTAAGAACTGCATTAATGCTATGTTAAATGTTAGCATGTGCTATGTCCCATGCATTGTGACTTTTGTCAAAGATGTAGTTCCAGCTGCAATGAAGACAAATGAAAAATGATGACAATTATGACAAATCAGGATAAGTATAGGAAAAATCGCTTAACGGGGATTTACGACCTGAACAACACAACATCAAAGCTTATAAGGGACTCAAAACACAACAGTGAAAAGCACCTGATGAGGCCTCAGTCTTATTATGTAAAATTAACCCGAATCGCAGAATATCACTACTTAATCATGATCTGATTGTCCGGGTATGTGAAATATAACATATAAAATTCTACTTGAATATCGATTTGGATGCAATAACCTTAAACACTGTTATTATTCCTATTGTTGCTACACGCACTGAGAAGTTGTCGCCTGTCCCATGCAACCGTAAATATAAAAAGTTAAGGTCAAAGACTTCACACATGCCCCTAAGCGAAAAGTGCTGTCCTTGACCTCTGGCAACACAAATTCATAGGAGTCACGAATCCCCACCTCTCGCTGGTGACTATTTGAGTTGTTCAGCAGAAAACAGAGGCAAGCGTCATCTTTAGAAACTTCACCTCGCAAACGTAAACCGTCAGTGACACCACCATCCCTACTGTCTTTAAAAGCCCTTAGCCACTTTACTCTAGAAAAACATGAGTAACGATGACACGTAGCAAAGCACAAAGGTACGAGTTTGGTGAAAAAAAACAATAAATATTTCTACAATGTGGAAAAAATAAACCACAAGAAGAAAAACATAACCTCATTAACAAAAGAAGACGATAACATAGTTCATGAGCCCAAACAAATTTTGGAAGAAGTGGAAGGTTTTTTCAAAGAAACTTATCAAACTAAAAATGTCTGTCCAGAATCTGCCAATCTCAGGCACTTTTTTGACGGCCTTAATACTCTCAAACAGGAAAAAGCAGACACCAACGAAGGGCTGCTAACACTTGTGGACTGTACCAATTCGCTGAAACAATTTAAGAATAATGAAACACCTGGTTTCGACGGCTTTACTATTGAATTTTACCAGTTCTTCTGGAATGCCATTGGTCAAATCATGGTTGATAGCTTTAACCGTCCTTTTGAAAATGGTGACATGTCAATCTCACAAAACATGGTATTATATCGTTAATACCAAAGAAAGACAAAGACAAAAATGCCTCAAAAATTGGAGATTAATTTCTCTATTGAACAATGACTACAAAATTGTCACAAAGGCATTAGCTTTACACTTGGAAAAAGTGTTACCCATGATTATTAGCCCGAATCAAACAGGATATGTAAAGGGAAGATATATAGGTGAGAGCATCAGAATCATAACAGACATGATGTCCTTTAGTAAAAAGAAAAACATTCAAGGCATAGCGGTCTTTCTTGATTTTGAAAAAGCCTTGGATTCTATTAAATGGAGCTACCTTCAAAAATGCCTCGAAGTTTTTAACTTTGGTCCTCAATTACGACAATGTATCTTAGTCCTTCAAAAGGCTTATAGACATGTAAACAAGGCAGGAGGAAAATCACTGGCAAAGTTGTTGAACAGATGGAAAACCAGACTGAAATATCAATTCAAAATTTACTATAATGAAGTTGAGGTGCAGAAAGTGAAATCCTTCAAGGTCAAAAAAGGGCACTTGAGGAGTCTGTTATGGAAGAAGCAGCTAAAAAGATTCGCCTTGAGGAGAGACTTCAAAACGTGTTGAAAACGGCAGAAAAGAGGGAGAGTTACAACAAACGTTGATCTAAACATCTGGCCAAAAAGATAGCTGCAATGAATTTTGGAAAAAAGACTAGGGGCCCTGCCAAAAAAAAATTTTTTGGACAATACATATCAGAACATCAGACTTGCGCGAAGAGGCAATTCACAGAAGAATGTCATGCAACACTTTCCTTTCTTGGTTTATACGATTATGTGGCAACTAAACTAAAGGCTTACAACAAAGATGTGGGAAAGCTCAAGACCTTCAGACTCTTGGAGGAAGACGAACTTCCTTTTACAGATAAAAAGGAAAAGGCAACAAAGACAAATACAATGTAATGCTGCTATCTCAAGTCAAAGACTAGACTATTAATGTTAAGATAGACAGACACTGTATTACTAACTGTAATAACCTCAAATTACTAGGTGTTACAGTAGACAGTGACCTAACTTTAGACCACACATACAAGAGATCTGTAAAAATGCAAGTAAGAAGGTTGGAGTCTGGTCGTGTTTAAAGAATTTATTGTCTACAAACACTAAACTTCATCTATATAAATATGCAATTTTACCAACTTTAACTTACTGTCATCAGGTCTGGAACTTTTGTACAAAATTGGATAGAAGGAAACTTGAAAGGATTCAAGAGCGTGTTCTTTGCATTGTTTTCAAGGGCAAATCTGCTACATATGATGAACTACTTAAGAAAGCTGGACTAATGACTCTATACAACCTAAGGTTACAAGATTTGGCAATACTAATGTACAAACTTAAACATAAACTGACACCAATCTACATACAGAATATGTTTGAAGAAAATAGAACGACATACCAACTTCGGAATGAAAATGATTTTAAGATACCAAGATTTCGGACTGTAAGATACGGGAAACACTCTACAAGATACATGGGTCCATACTTGTGGTCAAGACTTTCAAGAGATGAAAAGAACAGTGATACCTTACATTCCTTCGTGTCAACTATAAAAAGAAGAGACATAGCATCTTTGCTTGGGGATAATTGTGAAAACTGTCCCTTATGTTTATCCTGACCTGACTTTCATATTTACTTAATATTTTAATATTTCTTTATTAACTTTTTAATATATACTTATTCATTTTTACATTCAAAATTTCTTTTTTTGTGTCCCCAATTAGCAGCAATGCTAAATACCCCACACACGTTAATAAAGGTTTTTGTTGTTGTTGTTGTTGTTGTTGTTGTTGTTGAAGGAAATGACTGACCAAGAGGTAGATGATTTGAACATATGGTTGTATTTAAAAGACAAGTTCAACATTTCCAACAAGGCCTGGCGTGAATTTTTAGCAAAAGCCAAAGACTTCCCAAAATTGTTGAAGATCATTAAAAGAGTCAATGACCTTAATGCATCTTGCAACTTAAGCCCCACTCCAGGAGATGCAGAGGGTGTGCAAGTAAAGTTTGAAGACAGCCTCCGAAAGCAGCTGGAACGGATAAAGCTCAAGGATGACATTATTGACATTAGTCAAGTTCAGTGCGGACAGAACTCAAATTGGTAAAAGGTAAATTATATCTTAGCAATTATAAAGACAACTAAGAGTTATGAAAATTTAAAGGAGAGTCTTTTTGATCTCAGCAGTGAGATGATGTCACTGACAAAAATTAGTGTAAATGAAAAAACATATACTATTGAGTACTTTCTGGGGGGGATTGGACATTTTATGGCCTGTGTCTGTGGATTGGGAGCCACAAACCAAGACCACGCTTGTATATGGTGTAAGTATCCTCGAATAGAGAGATGGGATTTTAATAAACTGCCTTAAAATTAGGGGCATGAAACCTTGACGAAATAAGCAAATATGCCAAATCAAAGAAATATAATTGTAAACATGTTCCCTTATTTCGTTTCATTCCTCTTGATCATGTAGTTATAGATACATTACATCTTTTTCTCACAATTTCAGATAACTTAATTGAACTATTAATTAGAGAACTGAGAAGGATGGATACTATCGAGAAGAAAGATATATTCACAAATGGGTAAACACTCCTTAAAAATCTGGACATATCATTTCAATCACATATTGGTAAGAACTCCAAAAAGTTGGAATACCAAGATCTCACTGGTCGAGGGAAACTTAAATTATTTGAAAATATCAAAATTTCATCACTTCTTAATGATGAAACAATGGGTAACCAAATTCAAAATCTGTGGGCTGGTTTCATGGATATTATTGGGGATTTAAAGCTTGATTTCCACTGTGAGACTGAAATCATGCAGCTCGAAACTAAGATTAAAAGCTGGTTTGAACATTTTCTTAGGCTATATCAAACAAAGGACACCATATATGCATGCCCTTAATGCCCACGTTCCTGAATTTCTAAAGTTATACAAAAATATTGCTTATTATACCCAGAAGGGAATGGAAAAGTATAACGAAAGGGCATCAAAGGACTATTCTCGCTCAGCCAATCATAGAGGGGTTGCTGCCCTTAAGCAACTTTCCAAGTACTAACTTTTGTGGAACTTTGCTATTGTTGTATCATACTTCTGATTGGCTCAATGAGAAAAATCCACCAAAACTTCAGTTAGCTATATATATATTTATCCATAATTGATCAACTACCTTCCTTTCAAAAAAATCTCCTCTGAGTCTAAATACCACAGTAATCCTATGTGGGGAACATTGGAAAATTGGAAGCTTTTACTGTCTTTGTTTCTGATTGTTGCGATTGGTTGAAATGTTTTAACACAAAGGAAACTACCTTTCAAAATAGAGTTTAAATACATTTTACTTCATAAACCTGTTTTCCATCGGTTGATACATTCTGTGTATGAAAACACCATTTCAATGACTCCTTTAGACAATTTTGGTGCTTCTCATGTAGCATTTTACTTTTTATCAAGTTTCAGCTGATAAACCTGTACTGCATACTTTTTGCGTGAGTCGTTGGAAGCCCTATGACACAACACTTAAGAGCGGATGTTCCCAATGGTGAAACATATCTCGGCAACAGCCAAAAAATAAATCCCGCTCATATTCTCGGGTTTGGTAGGCCTTAGTATGAAACAAATCACGGCATGCTTCGTTTGGCTGAATATCGATTTATTTACGAGAAAATCGATAATAACCGAATTCCGTCAAAATGCCGCTTTTGGAGCTCAAAATTTAAGATGAATCTCGAAGCTTCGCGTCACAAGATGAAACAACCTAGAGCGATAAAAACTATCAAATCTTGAAAACCAACATTAAAACATATGTTGACAGCAATTTGTGCAATTTTTGTCTATTTATTTCCAAAATCTAATTAAATGTATCCGACCTACTTTTAACTAGACTAAAAATAGGTCAAAAGAAACGCGTTATTTAACTATGTGCTACACAAAATAATTGACTGAAAATCTGGCTTTTGGAAGGCAATAAGTAGTTCTTTTCGATCTCCAAAGGATTTTTTGGGGAAATGATTCGGAGCGATTTAATCAAATTTGAAAGTTGGATAAGATGCGCCGATTCGATGGTGCCGTTAATTGGCCGGAAATGTACACATACACACGCAAACTCCATTGTTTCGCATTTGAAGTTCAATCTACAAGTTATTTAACATGATATCCTCCTACCTTCATGTTGCTGTATCAAAAAAGAGGGCTGCGGTCCTGAAATTACTGAATCGTGCACAGAAAAGCAATATAGCTTAGCGCAATAGTGCAGCGCCGCCTCCCGATCATGAGTTGTTTACACACGTATTCGGGGTTTTTCTGATTCAATGTTTCTCTGTTCCCATCTCGATCAAAATGAGGCTGCAATCACTCCACGTAAAATAACTTTGTGTAAATATAAGTCTTGAACCGAACAACGAATCAGACGCGGGCAAAAATGTCGTTATTTCAAAGCCATCTGTTTTTCGTTTAGCGAGATAACGCAAATTAATTCAAAACAAGGTGAACTGAAATCGACAACTGCGGCAAAGAAACTTTGGAGGGGAGGCAGGGGGGTTGTGTTCACGTTCCACGCACAAATTTTAACAAAATTCACATGCCACTTATAGTTTTAGCTGCTTTTAACCATATTTTTTCATAAATTCACGAATCACGTATCTCTTTTAGTTGTTTTTCACCTGTCACACAAATTTTTGCCTTCGTTACGGGTCACGCATAAAATCTTTCCACCCTCTTTGAA
>NC_138154.1:2639280-2746780 GCF_964199315.1 Orbicella franksi | reverse complement strand
GAAAGCAGTGCAAGAGCAACAGAGAGAATCTCATCTATGATTATTTTTAAAACCTTGAGTATTTAAACTAAAAAGGACCTCCGAATCTCCGAGGCCAGCGAACAACAAACAGAAAGTCAAGTGCTGCTACCTGTGGGATTCGGAGATTGTTAAAAATTTTTCAAGTGATTTGCAAATCAGAAGAACACCTAAAAGCCTCTTTCAAAATCAGCTAAACAATGGAGAGCTGAATTGTTATCTGTGCCATCCAGGTCACGAGAAATGTTCTTTGTATGATGTCTGGAAGGAGGTGCACAAAATTGATGCCGCTGCTCTTAAAGAAGAAGCAAACTTATGTTTCAAGTCGGTATATCCCTGTTTTTCAAACCTTCTTCATCTATGGGAAATTGGTACAAATCAGTGGTGGAATTAAAAGCCTTGACCCACCCTTTAAAGGGGAAGCCTTGCCCTATGGTGAACATCCATATACATGCGATAACTGTTTCTGTCAATTGAAAGAATTGAAGAACACTCTCCAGCACCAGATCTCGGGCCATTTAGATGGCAAAACAAATAGGCTGGGATTAAAAGGATTCAATCAAAGATAGGCCAGGAAAGGGGAAATGATGGATGCTCTAGAAGTTGAGACTCAAAAAAGAAAATTGGAAGAAGCAGCAAGTAAGGAGAACTTTGACTCCAACAAACTGGAAGGAAAGTCTTCATAAAGCTTGTCTCAGTGGGGAAGACCAAAGGCTTGCAATTAACCTGGTATGTTTACTGAAATCAGGAATATCAGCATGGAATCCAATGCAGATTCTAGTTCTGAAGAATTTAATGTTGAAGCTGCAAAAATGCAACAACCATCATTATGTGGATCTGGTGAAAGATATTAGTGGGTCATTTAAAAATGAACATGATCCCACTAATCATGCTCAGCAGTGAAACATTCTCCTACTTCGCGGATAGATCCTGGTTTAAACAAAGAGGTAATAAACATGGTTGCAAGAAAATTAAAAGAGCTCCTTGCAAATGAAGCTAGTGACGGTGCTCGCTGTCTGAGGTACCTTCATCCAAGCATGAGGAGCTTTACCCTCTAAAGAAATTCTGTCCAGGAAGTCTTTTAATCTTGTACACGACTTATCATCGCACGCTAGGAAATGTAACATGAAACAGGACCCGATACATGCTTTTATTTGTCACATCTTTGTCACGGTACTTTCCTTGCTAAACCGCCAGAATAGCTCACTGTGGGGCTTAAAAGAGATGGTTATAATTTTATGACATTTTTCTGTGTGCAAACACTGCCAACACCGTTGCATCAAGGGAAGCCAGTTTGTACCAAAATAATTATCACAATTATGGCAAAAGCCACTACTAGAAATTTACTTTGGTAACATATGTATGAATGCCGAACAAGATTGGAATCAGTAATTACTAGATCATTAGTCTTAATTTTGGCATAGCGAAATAGGGATACAGGCCACACAGCACTTTCGATTGATGAACACGACTTCAAGTATATTCTATGTTTTTGTTTGAGCCAAATTCTTATGTTAGAATGATGTCAACATATCACAGTTTCCCTTGCAATATTTTTCTAGCTATATAGCTAGTATAGACGAGTGCGAATCCTTAAAGCCAGGTCTTGGAATAAATGACATTTTCTTGGGTTAAGACAATGAGGCATGCATTTGGTGTTTTCGTGTCTCAATGATCATTGTTCCTGTCGGACTAAATTATTTTGAGCGGGAAATTTCCGCACAGCATTGCCATCAATCCTCCAATCCACAATGCCATGGAACAAGGAAAAGACTGCAGTGGTAAGTTGCACTGAAATTATTAAATATGCTGATATCAGAGAGCTTTCATATTTGCGTACATATCTAGCCTAATCCAGAGAAGAGAGTTCTGTAGAGAATGGTTGTCATATGTCGCAATGAAGTGAATTATCTGATTCACTTCACACTAAATCTTGGGTAGTCAGTTCTTTATTGAGCTGTTGTTATCTGTCGAGCAGAATATTAACCTGCTGCACTAGCTCATCCTGTCTTGCTTGGGTAGTCAGTTCTTAATTAACCTGTTGTTATCTGTCGAGCGGAATATTAACCTCACGCGCTAGCTTATTCTGTCTTACTTGGGTAGTCAGTTCTTATTACGCTGTTGTTATCTGCCAGGCAGAATATTAACCTCGCACTTTAGCTAATTCCGTCTTACTTGGGTAGTCAGTTCTTGATTGAACTGTTATCTGTCAAGCAGAAAAATAATGCTAACCTTTTCTACTTTATTTATTTCACCTGCTTTAACCCTAGCATTTCTTGCCTTCTTTGAGAGGTCCATATTTTGAGTTGTTTCTATATTTTGAGAAAGGAATCATCTTCGTGCTTAACATAATATCTGCCTTTTTTTTCTTTCTCCATAGGGAAGCTGGTCTGCTAGCGATATTTGTTCCTCAGTCTTATATGTTAACTTGAGATTTCAGGACATTTAATAAATATTATTATGGCCATTTCATGAAACGTGACAATATACAAAGCTGCGGACTGCATGAGAAAAATAATGCCGCTGGATGGGCTTTGTAAATAAATTAGTGTCATTATGTGTTACCGCAAATGTGACAAATAACACCTCGATCGTACAAAACTTGCTAACTTCGATCTTCAGTTACAGTTAATAATAAGCCATGGGTGGATTCAACACACCATGGCTTATTATTAACCTAATTTGCATGGATTTTTTTCATGGGCAAAGCTCCTCATGAAAGCACAAGATGGTACCATTGTCTTAGTGAGATCTGCGTGGAGTCCTGATGTGGACAACTGGAAGGAAGAAGAAATAAACTTCAGAGAAGGGATGCATCAAAGGGAGATCTAGAAAACTTTGGAGCTTTGAAGAGGCTTGTAGATCATCTTATCAAAGCAAATCGGCTGGCTAAAACTGTGTCCATTCATAATTTGACCTGTTCGGCAGCTCTCAACAAACCTACAGTTATTAACTGTACGTGGCCAACTCAAGGGATATAAGTTATTCCATGGGAGCTCTCAGGAAAGTCTCTTACTATGACGATTCTGGTGCTGTACGCAAGATTCCCTTGAATTTGATTGCCTACTCTACTGACTTGGCTGGTTTCTCCTTGTCCGCTGCAATCCACCTTATGACTCCTTCACCTCAAGAGATAAACAAAGGTGTTGTTTACCTGGGCCTTGGAATTGACAAAGGGTGTTTTTGCCATATTACTGGTTTCTCCCGGCAATTGCCTTCTTAGATTACGATCACAAGCAAAGGCTGTTTCTAAAAAATTTAAAATATGAAATTTGCCAACTGACCTTCTGGAAAGACAAGGGACAGGCACCAAGACTTGCAACAATCCAACACCTCAACGATCTGAAACACCCTTGCCAAGTGTTGGGATTGGATTGTGGATTCAGTAGCACAGATTTGCTCTTGAAATATTTTTGTGACCAAAACTCTGACACTTGTGAAAGACTCCTCACCCCACGTATTGTAGATCTCCTAGAAGAACATGTGCCAGGTTCTCAAGGGACTATCCTGCACATTACAGCTGGATACTTGTTGATCCAGCCCTTCTGAGGTCCAGACTTTGGCTCACAAGAGGATGTACAGGAACCCATCTCATGTGACATCTATATATTACAACTGTGGAAGAAGGTATCGGAAGTGAAGAAGCTGCATCTTCATTCGCAAATGGGGGCAAAGAGTGATCCTTCCAAACATCGGCACTTCATAACGTATGGCTGCTATACTAATGCAGAGGTTTTTCTTATAGTGGCTACAATTCGTCAATTGGCAATGTATCTGCATTTCAAAGGTCTTGGACCACAGTGGGCATCTCCATACAACTCCGGCAACAAAGCCACAGAACGACTAATTGTGGAAATTCAAGGTAAAACTAACCAGCTACAGTCTCTTGATTCCCAACCTACGTGTGGAGACATGCTTAAAAGAAGCTCAAAGGTACAGTATAATATAATATAATACAGTGCCTTGCCACAGTTGGTGCAAAAGTTTCCTCTTCCCACAAGAGGAAAAGGCTTGCCTTTGCCTTCAAGCCAAAACAAGGGCAGCAGAACTACAAATTCCCTGACAAATATAGCGACTTCAAAGAGGCCCAAGTACAAGCTCACAGAAAAGGAGTGAAGAGGATGCAAACTCTTTTTGCAAAGTACATGCCGTCACAATGCGTGGATCTACTAAAAAAGAATAGCAGCTGGGAGAAACCATTTGCTTACGAGAAACCAGAACATTGCACTGTGGTCGACCAGCCCCCTCTGAGAGAATATTGTCATATTGACAAATCATTTGCTATTATCAATGAAGGTCTCGGGTCACGATGCAACAAAGAAGAAACAGATGGAAACATAGACACCCACTCTGAAGCAGGCCATGACAGTTTCGAAACAACAACAGCTGAGTTTGATATCCATACAGAAGAGCATCCTGAGGTGGAAGGCAGTGCTGGTATGACGTGGAAGATAAGCAAATGTGTTGACTGAAAGATGACATATATCCACATAAAACAAGGGTTAAAACTGCTCTTACCTGGCAAATATATCTGTTGCTGTCGCCAAAAGAGACACTGGGTCTCACAGTACCTACCAGGAAAGGAGCCCTTGAATCCTAAACACGACATTTTCAAGTACTGCAATGTTGCTTTAAAGGTAGTTCATGGTAACACACAAGTGTACAACTTCGCACGAGTGGAGGTGATTGAATCTACCACAGATGGATTGGAAGTCGTCAGCCGTGAGAAAAAGGGGAAAATGTCAGTGTGGGTTCACTGTTCCTTATACACAGAAGACGACAACGATTTTAATTTTGCTTCCCACGCTTTATTACTTACTAATAGGGTTCCCTCAGCAATTATCAGTGCAGTGGATTTACAGTCTGTTGTAGAGAGTCCTAGGAAGTTCACAGTTCATCCAGAATCCAGAGCTCTTCTCCAAGAACTGGGATTCTCATCCAGGAATGCCAACCATGATAAGGAAATGCTGTCACCCAGTGAGATAACGGACGATTTAGAAGATGCCACAGGAAACAGCAAAGAATATTACAAAGTAGATGAAGTTTTAAGTACACGCTTCTCAAAAGACACCCTGTCGTATGAGTACAAGGTACAATTCAAGGGCTGTCATAAATTATGTAATTATGACGTCACAATGTGCGCGATGTACTTCTGAGATTTACACAATAAAGAAAACAGGTGTCTTGACCATTGTGATACTACGTCGTTACAATAGTTGTAACATTGGTGCTGGGACCAGGATCTAAAAATGACAGAGGATATAAACAAAGTGAAATCGATCTGAGCAGCCTACAAAGGACACTGCACACAAGATTTTCAAAAGGCAGAAAAACATAACTTCAGAGTTCAGATCACACTGAATTGGAGGCACTCGTAGACAGACTCACATGAAGAGCTGGGGAAATATAATGCAGATGGATGCTAAAATTGTGATGTCTTTGGAAACAGAAGAAGACATTCTAAAAGACACAGAATCAGCCCTACTGTTTCAAGACAATATATCAGACTGGCAATTCAAAATTAAACAATTTTGCAAGAGTAAACAAGAAATACTGGTGAGTCAGTTCCATCATAGTAGTTTGAAACAAGCACCAACGCCTCAAATGCATATCAATTTACCCAAGATAAACATCAAATCCTTTGGAGGAGATCCACTTGAAGGACTCACATTCTGGGATAGCTTTAGTGCAGCTATCGATAAAAATCTTGAACTAAGTGATGTTGAAAAAATGAATTATCCAAATGGAATGCTTAAAGGAGAAGCAGCGAGCACTATCTCTTGGCTGCCATTGACTGAAGAAAATTATAGAAAGGCAACTCAACTATTAAAAGAGCGCTTTCACAAAACCCAAAATTTGACCAACGCTTGCATGGAATCATTACCCAAGATCCACGTGCCAACAAGTGACTCTAAAAATTTAAGGGAATTTCACGATATATACGAAACCAATATTTGTGGCTTAGAAACACTTGGAATAATGACCGAGTCATATGGAAGTTTGCTAATTCCCATACTCCTCAAGAAAATACCCGATGACATACGCTGCTTAATATTCAGAGTGGATCCTTTAGCAGATAGTTCCCTGGATAGATTGAGGGTAGCCATACGACAAGAAATTGAAACACGAGAGAAAAGCCACATATCCTCTCTAGAAGATCCCACATCTGCTGCCATGGACGGAGAAGTATTCGTACCAACCGCTGGGGCTCTACTAACCAGTGCTCAGCAAAAACAAAGATTTCTCAATGGAAAACTGAAAGTAACACGACCATGCACCTACTGCGCGGAAACACACCGCCCAGAGAAATGTGATAAAATTACATCAGTAGAGGAACGGCGATCTATCCTTCAATGCCAACAAAGATGTCGAAACTGTCTTGGACTCAAACACACGAAAATTCAATGCTACTCAAAAGGTCAATACATGAAATGTAAGAAGAAACACCACAATTCAATTTGCGAAGAAAAACAACAAAATCCAACACAAAGCTCATCATATCAAATGAAAGAAACCAGAAATTCAAACAGTTGTCAGTCATCTACCAATACCATAGTGAAGAACACAACCCACATAGGAGCAACACATTCCCTTCATCCTACAAATCATATCCTGATGTAATCCGCCATCACAAAGATCAGTGGAGCCGGTAAACAATATTTTCAAGCTCGCATCCTCTTCAATATGGGATCACAAAGAACCTTTATGTCTCAAGATATGAAGCACAATCTTGAACTAAAAAAAAATGGGAAAAGAAGTTCTGGATATAATTACATTCGGCTCATTTCAAAGTACTAGAAAAATTTAAGATATTGTCTCATTTTTGCTATCGACAGAAAAAGAGAATATCAAAATAAAAGCACTAGTAGCTCCAATTATTTGTCCACCGCTATCAGTCATGATGAAGAATCTAAAGATACCTCCTGAATTAAAAGGACTCAAACTTGCAGATTGTTTGCAATCATCAGAAAATCTTGACGTAGATATCATCACTGGAAACGACTATTACAGTAACCTGATTACTGGAAAAATAATAAAAACTGAAAACAAAGCCTTGATTGCTATGGAAAGCAAATTTGGATGGCTCCTATCAGGACCCCTTGAAAATGAGAGCAACCATGAAAATGACTTAAACACACTGTGTCAAAAGATCGAAATCATGCCAGTAGAAGAGTCAAAACTCGACAACCTATTAACCAAGTTCTGGGAAATCAGCAAAATACCAGAAGAAAGAGACAAAAATGATAATATCATCATAAAATTTCAGAAGACCGTCCGATTTAACAAGGCAACTGGTAGATACAACCTAAGACTCCCATGGAAACTAAACAAACACGATCTACCAACAAACTTCATTTTAAGCAAAAGATGACTGAGCAGTCTACTAAACAGCCTCAACAAGAAAGACCCAGGACTTATTAAGAAATACAACGAACAACTCCTTGAACAAGTTAATCTTGGTTTCATAGAGAAAGTGAGGAACCTCAATCTTCACAAAGGCATTTTGCATTACATTCCCCACTTTTCTGTTTTTAAAACAGACAGCGCGACAACCAAGATGTGAATAGTTTATGACGCATCTGCCAGAGTGTCATCAGAAGCATTGACTCTTAATGACTGTCTACACACAGGTCCAAATCTAATGCAGGATCTAACTGGTATTCTATTAAAGTTCAGGACCCACAAAATAGCCTTCACAGCAGATATAGAAAAAGCTTTCCCACAAATCGAACTAAATAACCAAGATAGGGAGCTACAAGATTCTTATGGCTGAAAGACAAACAAATCCGTTAACAGTGCGGACAATCTGGAAGCTTACAGATTTTGCCGTGTTCTATTTGGAGATTTTGGAGCGTTTATCTTGGTGTAAAAACTACCTCAATTCCCATTTTCGCTGTGACACAAAGACAAGAATTTTAGAGGTGTCAAGCTTTCAGAGTTACTTTCCGAGTTTGAAATTTGCTTGAATGAGTCCAACTCAAAATCAAAACGTTCTTGTCAGAAATGCGCCAGGCAAATTTTCAAATTTTTGTCCCATTTAAAACTGAACATGGACGATAGTCAACCAGGGAAATTAATGGTGAAAAGGCCTGCAAAAAACTCTCCCAGTGCATCTTCACCGGAGCCGCTCAATGTTCGAGGTGAATTACGTGCAAGAGATTGTTGTTGCACAAAGAAAACAACCCTCTGAGAAATCCCCAAGATTATTTGGAAGAGGAGATGAAAAGATTGATGAACGTTCCAGTTGCGGAAACTCAAACAATTACCAAAGTAAGTTGGTTAATTGCGCTTTCAAGTTTTATTTGTTTTCATTGACTTAAGCTTAATTTAGAACTCCTCTATTTTGCATTTTTCTAAGGTGCTTGTGGCATATCCAACCAGTAAGAAATGTCTGGAAACACAATGCGAAGGCCTCCAAGCTACCATAGTTCAACAAGCAAGAGAAAAAATCTACAGGGGTCTTCTTTTCGCCCTGGTCAACTCAACAGAAACAGATTCTATTTCACGTGAAGTCTTCCAAACAAAAATCTCATCAGAATGCAAGCAGTTCGCAAAGACGAAAACCTCCATTAACACAAACGACCCGATTTTAGTTTCAGACTTTAGGAATATCCGATTTGTGAAAGAAGTAGAGGAAAACACTCTATATTTGTAATCAGCATTGCAAGGAGGAGTCAAGGACACAACAAATTTCAATCAGATTGCACTGGGGGCCACAACTTGTATGTCAACACGAATGAAGTCCTCTGTGTTTGAAAACCACCCTAGCATTAGACCTATTTATGAAAAGAATAGGGCTACAGGGGTGCAGCTTCGTTTTAATTTTGCGCACACTAATCAAGCGCAAGTGGAAAGAGCACTCTTAGATGTGAATTTCCATAAATCTTGTGGCCATGATATGCTCCCTCCAAGGCTTGTGAAAGAATCGGCAGCTGTCATAGCTAAACCTATCACTAACATTTTGAACGCCTCCATTCAGCAAGGTTGCTACCCCAGTGCCTGGAAAATGGGACAGGTTACACCTTTGTTTAAGAAAGAAGACGAATTCAATAAAGCAAATTACAGCCCTGTCACAGTGTTACCTGTGCTCAACAATATCTACGAGAGGCTACTGGCTACGCAGCTGGGTGAATTCTATAGCAAGATTGTCGCATTTTATTAGTTCTTCTACGAAGTTCTACAGTTGTGAGACTGCATTATTACGCTTGACTGAGGACTGGAGGCGCATGCGTGATAGAGGGGAACTGGTTGCAGTAGTCTCTATGGACCTTTCTAAAGCTTTTGATGTTATTCAGCATGACTTACTCTTGGCAAAACTCAAAGCATATGGAGTCGGTGAAGAAAGTTGCACGCTACTTAAAGATTATTTGTCAGGAAGACAGCAGCGAGTAAAAGTTGGGGATACTTTCTCTAACTGGGCAGACACCAGAAGAAGGGTTCCACAAAGGAGCGTTTTAGGTCCGATGTTTTTTAATATATTTATTGATGACTTGTTTTACCATGTGAAATATGCTAAACTAAACGCGTACGCAGACGACCATCAGATTTACTCGTCCAACCTGGACCCACTTGCACTGGAAGAGTGTATTTGTCAAGAAGTTAATGTCGCAAATCAGTGGTACAAAAACAATGGCATGATTGTTGATGAGACAAAGCATCAGGCTTTAATTCTGGGGAAAACTGAGCACAAATTTTGCTTCCCGGTAAATCACGCAATAGATATATTTGGGATGCCAATAGATAATAAGCTCTCTTTTGATAAACACATATCAGTTATCTGTAAGAAAATCAACAATCAATTTAATGTAATACTTAGATTTGGAAAACTTATTAATAAGGAGACATTATTCAAGCTCTATAAAGCCTTTATTTTGCCAGACTTTCACTACTGTTCTTCTGTTTGGCACTTCTGTGGTGTGCGCAATACCGACAAATTAGATAATCTTAACAAGCGTATTCTTAGGTTTTTACTACAAGACTACAGTTGTCCATATGCCATTTTACTCAGCAAAGTTAACTATTCATTAGACGGCTACAGAATTTCATGATTATATTATATAAGAGTCTGTTTTTTACTTATTATCCAGTTTATTTAAGGGATATGTTAACTGTACATACCTTATCTGATAATCTGGGTGGTAATTATATTCTGGACCTTCCCAAAGCAAAAACAACTGCTTATGGTCTGCACTCTTTTTCATACTTAGCTAGTAAAATATGGAACTCTCTCCTGGACACTTACAGGACATCTGATTTTCTTCAATTCAAGCAAAAGATCCTTAAATGTGAGGCCTTTCCACAGTGTAAATATATATCGTGTATAAATGATAATAGAATTATAATTGTATTTCATTTTATTTTATTTTATCTATTTACTTTTTCTTTCTAATATTTATTTCTCTCAAAGATATTAGCTAACAAGCTACTCTGTAAATTCGAGGTTAAATAAAGTATACGTATGTGTGTTTCTTATTTGCAACTCAGTTATTCTTCAACATGGCAGATGCAAGGCACATGACATGTCTCAGTTAAATTAGTTAGGTATTTGTAGCAGCCACTCAACTTTGATCAGAGCCCAAAAACGAATGGGAGAGGGATTCGATGATGACATTCTTGAATGGAAGCACAACACTGAGACATCAAAGAAAAAGGTTCAGCTTTGAGAAGTGAAAAACGTTCAAATCCCAGTTATCAACAAAGATGATATGGAAGTTGAAGTACCTGTGGACTTCACCAAGGGTACGGTGTCAAGTTACCAGCACTATTCGGAGACTATTTTCCAGGAATGCCAAGAGTTGCTACTTAGAATGTGGGAAGAACTGCATTCTGATTTAAATCAGGATGTGCTGGAAAGAAGTTTGCAGCATCTAGAGTGTGAGGAATTACCAACGTATAAGTCTGAATTTTTTGTATTGATTACTTATATACGTTTCATTATTACTATTTCTTGCACTATTATTTTTACAGTGTATATTGATGTCTATTATTATTATATTTATAATTCTTTTCTTTGAAATGTTCTTCTCCTCTGCCCCCTATCACAAGAAATGTCATTTGATGTATGCAACTATTATTTAAACTGTGCAAATAATTATAAATGGACTGTTTCGTAACTAAAACATTCTTTTATAAATCATGAACAATATAAACCTGCAAGTACTACAACTATGTTGTACTCTAAGACCTAGTTGAGGAACAAGCAAAGAAAGAATATGTTATAATTTCTGAGTGATTGCTAGCATTTCTTTTCTCAGATAAAATAAATTATACTGATGATGATGACGATGATGATGGCAATGATGATAATGACAGGGGCAGATCTATGGGGAGGGTGCAGCGGGTGCTCACCCCCTCCTAAGAAAAATCCTGGATCTGCCCCTGAATGATAATAGTACTTGAACCATGAATATTTATGAACTTGTACATGTGGAAAACATTTCATTCCCTTGGTTGCTCATGTTTTAGCTCAATATGTGCCTGCCTATAAAGTATTCAAGGATATTGTTATCCATCATCTTCCACATGAAAACTCCGACAAAATGGCTAAAAAGTCTGAAGAGGTTTGTAACAAGCTTATTAATTTTCACTTTCACATGCAAATGATATCTGAAAGATTACATATTTGAACTGCAGAGCAAGATATGAAGACACAGCTGATCATCACAGTTATATACACAACTTAAGCAGCTGTGAAATTAAAGCCTGAACGAAATTCAGGCCAGAACAGGATCCCATTCATTTTTTTTGTTTTTCAAGCTTTAATTTCACAACTGCTTAAGTTGTGTATGTAACTGTGATGATCATCTGTCTTCACTTTCACATATGATTAAAGAGGATTGTTCAATTTTACAGAATTTATATGCAGACCATATTCTGAGTCTAATGTGTTGTATTTTAGTGTTATCTAGGCGTGGAATTTCTAAATCCCAACAAGTCTGTTGATATGGCTCAACTCCTCACAAAATTCCATGAGAAGTATGTTCCAAGTGCAGAGTACCAGGATGGTAGACAACTTCTTCACAAGATTCCATTAGACGGGCATCAGTTGACAGAAGAGCGAGCTAGAAATGTGCAGTGGAGTTACAGACTAGAGGCAACTTCATATGATTGTCTTGAAGGCCTGGAAACAAATCATGCTGATTGGCACTGGAAGGTCAAGCTTTTACAGGCAGGAAAAATAGTCTAAAGATATAAAAAAAATTGACCATGAGCTGGACTGGCTCTCATTGATTTTAAAGTATGCTATTTGAATATTTATATGAGTAATAACGAAGAGGCAAGATTTGCTGTTACTCCGAGTTTCGTGCTTACGCACTCATCAGACAGTATTTAATGATAAGCATTCCTATCAACTAGATATATATACACGGTATTAAACAATAGGCTACAAACCCAGAACAAACCTACATGTAGACTCATTAACCCTGCAAAAAGTGAGATTGGACGTATCAGTAAAGAAATCCTCGCGAACATTAACACGACTGTGAGACAGAAGACTGGCCTTAACCAATGGAAAAACTCATCATCCGTCATCAACTGGTTCTCCTCTATACAACACAAAGATCAACATACCTTCGCCGTATTTGACATTGAGAACTTCTACCCTTCCATTACTGAGAAACTTCTTACAGACGCAATCAACTTCGCCAAACAATTCACTTCCATTACGGACCGCGACATCGATATTATTATGCATTCAAGAAAATCCCTTCTCTTTGACAGTAACACCGCCTGGATCAAGAAAAACAACAGTTCTTTTGACGTTACTATGGGCAGCTTCGACGGAGCCGAAGTATGCGAGCTCGTAGGCTTATTCATTCTCGACGACCTGTGTAACATATACGGGATAGACAACATCGGGCTTTACAGAGACGACGGACTTGCCATCTTCAAAAACATCTCCGGACCTCAAGCAGACCGTACAAGGAAGGACATAACAAGACGCTTCAAGACATATGGACTTAACATTACCATACAGACTAACATGAAAATTGTTAACTACCTGGACGTCACCTTCGATCTTACAAAAGGTACCTACTGCCCCTACAGAAAGCCTAACGACGAGCCGCAGTACATCAACACAAAGTCTAACCACCCACCTAACATAATAAAGCAACTTCCAGCATCCATCAATCGCCGTATTTCCGCCAACTCATGCAACGAACACGAATTCAACAAGGCCAAACCAATCTACGAAACTGCTTTGAAAGCCAGCGGATACTCTGAAACACTAATTTACAACGAAGACAATCAACCAACACGCCCCCGACGCAACAGACAAAGAAACATTATATGGTACAACCCTCCATTTAGTAAAAACGTAAAGACAAACATCGGTAGAACATTCCTGAAGCTCATATCTAAGCACTTTCCGAACCAACATAAATACCACAGCCTCTTCAACAAAAACAACGTCAAAGTCAGCTACAGTTGCATGGACAACATGAAAACAGTAATCAACAAACACAACATGAAAATAACAAACGCCGACAACAACGCCAACGCAATCACCGGAGAGCAATGCAACTGCCGCAAAAAAGACCAATGCCCGCTAGACAACAAATGCCTGACTTCCAGTGTAATCTACAACGCACAAGTTACAACTAACAACACAACCAAGAACTACATTGGACTGACAGAAGGAACATTCAAACAGAGATTCTCGCAGCACAAATCCACATTTAAGCACAGAAAACACATCAACAGCACCGAGCTTTCTAAATACATCTGGCAACTACACGACAAAAAACAAGACTTCAACATCAAATGGTCAATTATTAGCCGTGCAAGACCCTACAACAACATTTCCAAACGATGCGACCTCTGCCTCACAGAAAAACTAATGATTATCAAACATAGCAACGACAATCTACTAAACAAAAGATCAGAACTTATTTCTAAATGCCGGCACGAGAACAAATTCTACTTGAAGAACGCTTGACACTTTCTTTATATTGTACTGCACCCACGCAGTTTATACTCGTCCCCGTAATTTCTGTCTTCACACCTATTGTTTTCCAGTATAACTATCACTTATTGTAACGCAACTAGTCCAGCAATTAGCCTATTGTTTAATACCGTGTATATATATCTAGTTGATAGGAATGCTTATCATTAAATACTGTCTGATGAGTGCGTAAGCACGAAACTCGGAGTAACAGCAAATCTTGCCTCTTCGTTATTACTCATATACTCAGCTCTACACTATATGTGTATTGAGCACTATTTTAATGGGATCTGCTACTTCCTCATATGGTTATATTTGAATATTTAACTTTTTTTGTCACATAGCCAAACAATCTTAAATAATATTATTCAATGTAACATCCTCCAACATTTTCACCAATTTTTTTTCAAGCAATCTGCATTTACACCATATATGTGTCATTATTAGTGATCATTTAGCAATATTTGGTTTTCTCTGTTAACAAGTTTGAGTGAACCAGGGCACAAAATGTTTCATATTATTCTAGTTTATCTGTGGCTTTGAATTGTAGATTGCTGAGGACTTATTTGTCAAGGCTGAGTCTAGTGGAGACATTGGAACCTCTGTGGCATCAATGAACCGAACTGGGAAAGTCACTGCCAAAAAGGGCCCATATGATGAGTATAATGCATTCAAAAAGTTTTTTGACAGAGAAACAGAGGCTCATATCATTGCCGCTTGGATGGAATTTACAGGAATGCAAGAGCTTAATGGTAAGAATAGTCCTTCCCTGGTAACATGCAGGATAAAGAATTGGGAGAGGAGGAAGATAGAGAGAGGGGGAGGGGGTTAAAGGAATATTGTCATGTTTAATTGCACCTTTAGAAATTCTTGCATAGTGCATTGCTGCTATGTGTAGTTAGAACCGAATGACTGATGCAGTCTGAATATTAATGGTGCTATTTTTTATTTTTTTCAAGATGCACCAACTAACCATATTGTGCCAAATTCTTCGAAGAATTGGTCCAAGATCCAGAAAAGAACCTGGTTACATGGTGAAATTGCTGAATTTCTTGACAAGTTTTTGTTTGGTGAATCCACTGAATTTGTTACTTGGCTACATCACGGGATTTTCGACATGGAGCAAGAAAGGAAAGAAGGATACAAAGTCCCATGTTGCTGAATGTAGTGATCACTTTCTATTGCACCCATTGAGAGTGAAGTAAGTCTTTTGCTTCCACAGCATATGAGCATAAAATTCTATTTTTAGATCTTAGAAGATATTAAGGGATAGGCTACATAGGCATGCCAGAGAGGCTAGCAGTATCTCTATTATTAAAACTGTCCTTTTAACTCTTCTTAGAGAAAATTGACTATAATTTTTAAAAACTATAACGTATTTTTGACATCATATATTTAGTTTCTTAGTTCATGCATTGTTTCGTAGTTCTAGCATGGTACTTGGGCATTTTTGGATGCCTCCATCTCCCTTGTTTTGTTTTAAAAATATGATAATTTTCGAAATTTAGTTGATGTATTCATTGTGTAGAAAAGTGTGATGCAAGTGTGATAAAAAGGAGCATTTTATAAAGCTTACATCTAGTGCAAGACATGACAATAAACTCTCTATGCAAATATGCTCATGCTGTTGCTGCTTTCACAATATATACTATTTCTGTTAAGGTTTTTTTGTCATCATCCCAATTTAATGTTAACCTGTAGCTGCAAGCCAAAACAAAATCACCATCATTAATTAAACTTTACAACTTTACAATTGTCATTGTTAAAGATTATTCACATTTTCAGGCACGAAATTTCCCCGCATGCCTACATTTAACCAGACCTAATGTCAAATGATGAGCGTGATAATGTGGGGTATTACAAATGCAGAGGTGTAAATTGTTTTCTTCTGTACAAGACCAAGGCTAGTAGAGACAGGTGGGTTTCTGTCTGATTATAAGTAATTTAATTTTACTTTTGGAATTCAGTCAAGACATAATTTACAGATAACAATGATTTATTGTTGGAATAAACACATGACATTGAATTTTTACTTGCTGTAACCTTGCTCAGTTTATTTGAAAGTCTATTTGTTGATTACCAAATTTAGATATAATTGGTTTGAAAGTAGGATGACTAGTAATTTTTGTTTGTCTTAGGAATATCTGGAAGAAAGGAAAACACAAATCAAAATAGTTTGAAATCATGTTTATAATAAGTGTGTGTAAAAACTACTGTACAAACAATAACAGAAGCAAATTATTTGTACATGTTATGACAAAATTCTAGACATGAAAGGAAGACACATCCAAACCTTGTAGCCCCCCAGTTGATGTCAACAAGGAGCCCTCAGAACAAAGTACAGATACTTATAAACACAAGTATAACTATCACATAGCTAGACTGTTTTATGGACTTCTGATGGAGAACACACATGACTCAGTCAGAGAGGGGGATGCAATAAGACTGATGGACTACACAAAATTTTCTCTAATGCTATTTAGAAAGTTCCGAAAAAGACAAATATGCATATACAACTTTGCAAAGTGTTTGCTATTTTGTCTGAAAGTGAGGCTTATCATCTTTTCTGGAATCATTTCTTTAATGGAAAAGGAAGGAAGGGTAAAAACATTCCTCTTGATTTAATGATGGAATTCTTTAATCAAAGTCTCAAATCATGCCTAAGAATGCTAGGTGAAAACATTAATGAAACAAATGCCTAAAGAGTTGCCAGATCACTCTCTCTTATGAAGAAAACACTTAATTCAGTTGACTGCGACATAAGCATGCCCGATAACAGGGGTACCCACAATTTAATCGCAGCTCAGGAGAGTGTCTCCCAAATAGTTACAGACCTTATTGCTGGTAAGGCATTTAGTTTCCAGTCTCGAAGAGAAGGGTATGCAACCTTTCCTGATTTTCAAAGGGATATCCTCAAAGGTATTGATTATAGAGACTTCTTTTCATGGTCAAGGGGGCTACTTAAAACATGGGAAGCCATGTATGAATAGATACAATGCAGTTTTCCACAGTTTATAGCCGTATGGCCAATTAACTACCATTTGTCACCATATAGACTGTACAGTTAAAACTCAAACTCAGATCAGGGCAGGAAAAAACTCAGGTCCAGACGTGAAAATGGAAGTTTAGTGGTCTGATGTGCAAGTGAAATTAACCTCATTAGACTTGTTAGGTTAATTTCTAGTCAAAAACAATTTCCAAAACTGAAGACTGCAAGATGGGCAAAACAATGAGTAGTTGGTTATAAACATTGCATGCCTATTAGGCAAGTAATATTTTAGTGAGGGCAACTGAAAACTGAAATGGACTGGCCGTTGGGCAACTGGATTTCAATTGTTTTTTTTCTGCCCTGCTGTTGAACAGAGTGACTTTCACTGACAAGTTTAACTCTGCATTAATGATATTTCATTGAGTTCAGTTACTCTGAAAATAGCTGTGGCTGTGTATTATTCTGTGGAGAATTTCAAAATGTGCACTTAAAACACCGTCTGTTATGACTCAATAGGTAATACTTTTACCAATACAAAAGGGATCTAAAAATAATAGTATACATGGATATATGTTACTTAAAAGAACAATGTGCAGTGTGCATAGATATCGGGAAATGGAAAAGAGGGTATACATGCACTCTCCACATTCCCTAGGGCAATGTAATGTTGATTTAACTCATTAATTATGAGTGCATTCTTTTTAAACTGGAGTGATTATCGAGACTGAGTACTATTTGTATGAACACACTGTTCACATGAGCTAAACCTGTATAGTGGTTCCAAAAAGGACACTATGAACAGGCATAACAAGCAAGCCGAAAGCAAAAGATGCCATAAAAAACAGTGTACTAATTACATGTTTTAAATTCACTTGTATAAAGTGGTAAGTGTGTTAGATTTTTGTCTTTTGCTTCATCCACAATATGTACAATGTAAATGTCTACTGTATATTTTTGGGAAATATAATAGCCTGCAGAACAGGACAACATTGCAATAATAACAATAATTGTTTGATTAGTAATATCTTTTGCCTTTGTCTCTTGGTGTTATTGTAAAGAGCATTTAATATTCGTAAGTGGTAATGAAATAAAGACTAGCCTTCAGTAGCAAAGCTTAAGACTTCTTCTAGTTCATCTTCACAAATGGGAAACTCTTCTTGGCCAGAGCTGTTTCCTGAGTCAAAGTATTTGCCAAACATGATGTCTTCACTCACATCCCTATGTCCAAGAGTCATGTGTGAGTCTACATTTGTTGTGTCAAGACCCTTGGTCAGTAATTGATCAAACAGGTTATCGCTTGAAATGTTGAAGTCCTCAAATAACTCATTTAAAACTTCAATGATGTCTCTAGCAAGTGGCAGGGATGTTATGTGGTGGTTTTCAATGAGGTGACCTATGTCAAAGATATGATTTGCATCACTTACAATCCCATCAATAACATCATCTGAGAACCCATGGGCCATTTCAGTGTTTCCCAACACAGGGAATTCAATGTTACAGTCTAGTTTTTCTTGTAGTTCATGCACTGCTAATTTCAAGTCTGAAACATATTCTTCATTGATAATTCTTTCACTATCAGGCACACTCTCTGAAACTACTGTTTCTCCAGAAGGAGGGATGTTTACATTGCACTTTTCACCACCACATTTGCACATTTGGTGGCAAATGCTACAGCAGTCATGCCCATCTTTAAGCGAATCCACTGCCTCCACAAACTGTTTCAGAAAGGCAACACGGAGACATGTTCAAACTTTGATGGAGTTCTTCATTTGTTTATCACAAAGTCGCAGCTGTTGACCATGGTAGAATATCACATTGAAAGACTGCTTCCCATCTCTTCCAGCTCTACCAGCTTCTTGCAAATAACTTCTCAGATCAGGAGCAGGGCCATAATGGATTACATATCTTATGTCTTTGAAATTGAAACCAAGGCTCAAAGCAGAAGTTGCAAGAACTACCCTAATGGGCCCATCATCAAACTTAAATGAATTTTTTACACGCTCCTTCAGCTCATCTGGGCTGTTACTATGGTATACCCCAAGAAAGCAGTTTGAAGGTGACTTTTCTTGGTCACCATATGCTCGATCTCCAAGTCTCATCAGCTGGTAGCCCAGGACAGGTGATAGGTCACTAATACTCCAGCAAAAGATGATTGTCTTTGGCCGATTTCCCCGATGCTCGGCAATTTTATCAACCAGCCAGTTAAACATACTTTGTCCTTTCTTGACTTTCTGGACAGAAAACCGTTTTTTATTGTTACTGATGGAAACATCAACAATTTGAAGTGAGTGAAATCCAAGTAGCTTTACGAGTCCTTCTCAACTCTTCTTCTCCACGGTGGCACTAAGAGCAAGTATTGGGGTTCCTTGTTTCAGAAAAGATCAGAGAGAGCCAATCTCTCCATATACCTCTCTAAAAGCTCCTTTCTTGTGTGATGATTTCCCCCTATATAGAAACATAACAATACATAAGCAAATTCAAACTGAATGGCTTGACTAAATGTCCTTCAAAACTGATATGACCAAACTTAATGATTTTTACTTAAGCTTGGCTTGTCAGTAAATTTATTTCTAGCATTTTGATATGAATTTTATAACAGATTGACACCAACCCTTGGGTTGCCACATGCACACCTGACTCATCAAAAAGATTATGTGTCTATGTACATGTATGTATGACAGTTGTAATGGGAAGTCAGCAGACGACACACTTATCGATTACAACAAGGTAATACAAAAACACATCTTCTATCAAGACTGTCATCATGGTGCAAAGAAAACAAGGGAAGAAATGACCTACGGGAAAAGGTGACTTCCACATCGCAAATGCACCTAAACAATAGCCACTATCACTTACCAACTCTGAGATACATAAGCCTCGTCTACAGCAAGTAGCTTGACGTTGTTCTTCAATTCTGAATTCTTAAGCTTTGGAATCCAATTCTTCCTCAGCCACATTTCAGCACTGCCAAACACTACCTCATATTTCCCTTCTAGTATTTCGTCATCGATCTTCGGACTCTTGCCAATTGCTGCACCCACAATTCCCAACTCGTTAAGTTTGACAACCTGTTCTTCAGTGATTGCTTGCAACGCACTCACAATGAACATGGCACCTTTCAACGCCGTTCACTCAGACGTGAATCCTCGGGAAAAGCTGATAAATCAAGCTTTTCCCGAAGCCTGTTGGTAGGAGACGCAGGACATCTTTCTTCTTCAACAATGCTTCGATGCATTCCTTCTGTTTGTCCTTTAAAAAATCAATATGCGGAAACAAATTCACAGCAGAAGCAAACACGTCTTCTCTACTCAAGGCCACCATTTTGTTTTTCTCGCATCGTACTTCACATGGCTTAAAGCAGCCAGTCAGAAAAAATCGTTCGCCAGGCGAATGGTTGAAAAAGCATAAACAATGGTGTGACTACAGGCGGATTTTTCTCACCTCGCGCTTCACGCACGCACATGTGTATTGCATTTGAGCCTGCTAATCTGCCTGTACTGCAGGCTAGGATTCCCTTGCTGTCGATCTGCGTTCGATTCCTTTGAATCGTGTTACCAGCTTTGATTCTTGTTCTTTTGCCGCAAAAGGACTTTTCTCTGTCTTCTTGTTCAGTACGAGACCTCTGACACAAGTCATTCGACTCTGAAAATTGCTAAAGCCGGGTGTCACAATTTCAACCAATTTTCCTGTGTGAGACTGTCACTTTCACTAACACTGAGACAATATGCCTTCACTATAACGCTCGAAAGGTTCTTGCTCTCAAATCTAACTCCAAACAAATCAATCAGATTGCTAACAAAGCTAAAGTTACAGCATTTACGAACATGTTGTTGATTTAGAGGTTGAAGTAACGAATTTCCCAGTGTTTTATACGCCATGTTCGCACTCGAAGTGATTGTACCCAGAGATTGTACATCCATTGCACGCGGCTTAGAATTGGAAATCTGGGAACAACTTTATTGTTTATCAACTTCCGATGCAGCTGCGCACACTCTGTTTATGACCAATGAAATGTCCAGCTGAAAAACTGTATCCCAGAGGTCTCTGTTTTTCTGTTCCACTGGACAAGGGTAACAAAGGCTCTGGGAACGAGATTGTTAATCATGTTGTCAGTGTTGTCAATCTTAAAGGAATATTACCCTGTGAAAAACAAATTTCAAGCATGTTTATTGATGAAAAAGGTTCCACTCGCTTAGTTCTTGTTCTTGATTTCATGCACGTCAAACTGACCAAAATTTACCTGACATTTATGTGTCTCAACGGGGTACTTTTTTCGGGCCGTGGAAGAGACTTCCACACAACAGAATATAGAGTATGTCCTTTCAGGAAATTTTAGTTTCAACTTGAAATTCAATGTACCAGAGAGCTTTTCAGGGTATTGAAATTAGCTAAAATTAGCCCTTTTGCTTACAAGCTTCGATTAACCCATTGACTCCTGGAGCTTTTTCCCAAAAATGTATTTTTTTGGACATTTTGGAGATTTTCAGGCTGGATCTGGGCCAAATTAGCTCCAATCTACTTAAAAAGGCATTTGCAACATGACAGCATGCCTTTCCTTCCACTAGCATCGCGTTTTATGACATTCTTGCTCGGGCTTCTGTGAGAAATCAAAATTGACCTAAGTCTTTAGGCTTTTCGATTTTTTTATTTTTTTTCGCCTTTCCTTTTTCTATAATTTAACTATCAAACATTGCGATAAGACAAAAGTTAAAACCATCACGGTTAAAAACTCTAAAAACTGTAAAAAACTCTAAAAAGCGACAATGTTTACTCAATGTCATTTTCAAGTCAAAATGAATAAGAAAATGTCATTTGAATATAAATTTACAAAACAAATCCTTAGAGACTTAAATAAAACACTATTAAATTCGAGAAATAGGTGCATGCAGTGTCACGTAAAGAGTTTAGCACGAACGGAGTCCTCCTGGGTATTTAGCCCAGGGGTGCTCACCATTTACAAAAACCATCCAGTTCGAAATTTCAGGCATAAACATTAAAATTAAATTGAACATTGCGGGAGAGGGAATCGCTATAAAGTATATCCACATCAGCTAGAGAGACTTATAAGAGCAGAAAAATAGCATCAACCCAAATCACAGCCCATATTTTCTGAAGCTTCCCAAACGGAATGGCGCGAACCATTTGATTTTCCTACTGGAATTTTCGGTTTTCCCATGTAAATGGTAAGTACCCCAGGTTTTAGCTCCTTAATAAACAACATCTCAAATATTAAGCAGTCAAACTTCGTTCTACATTTCCTCAAAATCGAGAATTGTTTGTCCTTTGAGGAAATGTAGAACGAAGTTTCACTGCTTAATATTCGAGATGTTGTTTATTAAGGAGCTAAAACACCATCGTTGAAACATCGTCGCTTTTAGAGTTTTTACAGTTTTTAGAGTCTTTAACCGTGATGGTTTTAACTTTTGTCTTATCGCAATGTTTTATAGTTAAATTATTAACAAAGCCTATTCTTTTACGTTTCCTTTTTCTCCTTTTCTTTTCTTTTTGCTGTAGTGATTGACCTTCTATTGGGCTTGCTTCTAGTTTAAAAAATTCTGAGAAAGCATCATTGAGATGGATAATTCTTGCCATGGAGTAGCCACTCGTAATGGCAGGAAATTTTGCTCTGAGTTTTCCACTCACCTTTTTGAGCATTTTTGTGCATATCTCAGGCTCCATTGGACCGATCACTCTGATCTAGGTATCATTGAAAAGATCTTTTCCTGTTGAAGAAGCTGAGCATAGATGATGCCAATTTTGGTCTAAGGTGATGATGTCAGAGGTGGAAGAAAGGCCAAGGCTTGTCACAGCCAGTTATGGCCGGCACAGGAATCAATGGGTTACGGTACTTGTATTGGCCTAAGATATTATAAAAGTTAGAGCTTTTGCTAATCACATTAAAGCTTTACAAAAAGCAAGACATGCCCTATGAGCTACCCAAAGTATATTGATAGCTGTCATCCATTGATCTGTACGAGCGAAAAGAAAATGCAGAACTTTTGGTAGCTGCTGGCAGCTAAAATGGCGATTTTTGAACTTTCCTCAACTTCAAAAAAACTAAAGTACTTCAGGACTGTTGAATGGTATTTTCAAAAACTCACTAGAGAGGTTATTTGTGCAAAATATGAACAAATCTGAGATGTCACAACTGTCATCTCATTCTCAGTATTTAGAGAAATTGGCTTTTACAGAAAAACAGAAAATGAGATAGAAGAAAAATACTGAGGAGAGATCAAACTGAGAAATCAACAAACAATCGGAAACACATTAAAAATCTCTCAGATTACAAAGGGCTGCGAAGGATACATCTTGAGCGTTCAGGGTCCAAAAATAAATAAAATTCATGGTCAACTTGAATCACCCACCCATCCCTCATCAAGCCCTGAAAGTTCAAAAAAATCGCCCATGAGAATATCGCGTAGCTGCTTACGGAAATTTCTTTTTGCATAGCTGTTTACGAGTAAGTTCTTTTTGTGTTTTGTAGATGTTAACCAGCAAGTTCGTTGCGTGTGGCGTAGCTGTTTACCAGGAAGTTCTTTGTGTGTGGCCTGGGTGTTTACCAGAACAAAACGTGAGTATTTTCCTCTTTATTTTAATTTGACTTCAACACGCAAACACGTTGTATCAGAGCGGGGATCGATACTCAAGTAGCACCTTACTCAAGTCCATATAGCTAACTTCAATTGCGAGCGTGATAGCACGATTGTGTGTCTTTGAGATAACCTTGGAGCATTTTTGAACAAACCTGAGCAAAATAATACTCAGCCTGTGTCACAGTTAGTCTAAAACCGCCAGTTTAAACTATACCTGCAACTCATGCTCAATAATACGTTAATGAAGAATTACCTTGATTATTTCCTAGAGAAACTTCGAATTAGTTCTGAGCACCTTGATCACTCTGTATTGAATTTGGCCACAAAACCCATAACACAAAAAGTACAGACTTGTTGGGATGCATAGCATCTATTTAGCTTTCAGGGAGTATCGATGCTTCAAGGAAAAATTCGGTGTGCTATGCTGCTTTAGTTTTACTTCATATCGATTTATTTAGCAGTACTAAAATGTGCGATTCGTTATTTCAAAATAACGAAAATGAATCATCTCTGGCTTACACAGATATTTTTGTATTGTTTCTATAAAGCTTACATCCCTGAATAAGACTTCGACTTGGCAGCGGACAAACCCAGCCCCAATTGTGACTGACTTTCATGTCAGTTAAACTATTTCTGCTCATTACTCACAGGGAAGATTGTGTAGCAAACTCTCTTATTTACATTGTTTATCAACACCATAGACTGATTTCCAGTGCAGCTGTTATGGTTCAGATCTTACACAAAAGGGATTCTTTATGAATTTGCTTTTTTGTGAATTACCATAGAAAGTGTCTGTATTTAACATTAATTTTAGCTTGCACTTCAGTGGAAGTTTGGCAGGGAATGTCAAAGCTCATTTGATATAAAAGAATTGTTAATAAATTATGATTAATTCATACTTTCTTTTATTCTGCTTGTAGGCCACTGAAATGGTTACATCTTACTTGCCTAGCCAACTTCTCATTTTCAGCATTACCGACTTGTTAGTGTAAACAATTTGGTTAGATAAGGTTTCACAAGACAGTACATAATCAGTGACCAGAGTAGTAATCATTCTATATTTGTATCATCTGAGTTGTCCTCTGAGCAAGCTTGCAATAAACAGTGTTAACTTGTACTCTAAAGCTCACTGTCACTAAATAAATCTGTTTTAGTAGTTGGTTTTATATCTATATATGCATTGATCATGTTTCAAATAAACTGATGACGGATCACTACAAAACTTATCACTATTAATAAGTTAATGTGCATGTTTGCACTGTGTACCCATTTTTCCTTACCGAAGTGCGCTCATGTAGACCGGAACTGACCAATTTTGCGGGAAAAGAAGCCTAAAAATAGAGAGGTCTGTTGAAGTGTCATGACACATGCTTAGTATGCGAGTTGTATGCTCCTAGTAATTGGCCCCTACTCGTGGATAATGCTGCTAGTCCATAATTTACACAAATTCTTTATTTGTAGTGATATCATCCAAAATCACAATTAAAGACTCTGCCTCTAAAACCCAGATATGCATGTTTTGTGCAGAAAACCAGTTAAAGCTGTTGTAAATGAGAAAAGAAGATTGCCTGCAGAAATACTAGGCTTTAATCACCAAATCTCTGTCCTTACAAAACATGGCGGCCAACTGTAACCACGAGGTAACCACAAGCATTGCAGGCTCGCACAAGAAAGCTGAACATACTACATATATGACACAATGAATTATAATGTAACGCAAAAACTCGCAGTGTTCAAGTCACGCAAAACTCGCAGTGTTCAAGTGTCTAGAGGGCCTTCAAGAGGGCCTTTTGCAATGTCATTTACACCACATTCACCCTGTCCTTTAAAGATTAAGTCTAACTACAGGACGACGAACTCGTTGGGAGCGACGTACAGGTTCTGAATTCAGTACTGGTGTAAGTTCAGGTTCAAGTTCAGGTTCGGGCACAGACGATGGTTCTGCATCAGGCGTAACACTCACATGTGTGTCAAGGGGCAAGTTCTCTGCTTCCTCTGGAATACATTCTGGTGCTGGCTGGGCCTCGACAACTTCCATGTGGCCCTTGGGTGCAAGGTGCTTTGTGGCCACTGTCGTCTCCCTACCGTCAGGATAGCGCACATGCGCATAGTGAGGGTTTGCCTGGAGTAGTTCCACTTCATCGACCAAAGGGTCCATCTTACTTGTGCGTACCTGGCGTTTAATGTACACTGGGCCAGGTGTAGCTAGCCAGGTGGGAATGGAGGCGCCAGCTGACGATCGGCGTGAGAAACCAAAGAATCGCTCATGTGGAGTTTCATTGGTGGCAGTACACAAAAGAGAACGAACAGAGTGTAGCACATCGGGGAGGACATCCTGCCAGTTCTTGAATGGTAGGTTCTTGGATTTCAAACTCATAGTAATTGCTTTCCATATCACACCATTGCATCTCTCTGCTTGCCCATTTCCTTCTGGATTGTAACTGGTAGTTGGGCTTGAACCTACTCCTTTTGAAGACAGGAATTCCCGTACTCTCTGCTCATGAATGAAGCTCCGCGGTCTGAATGGACAAATGCTGGCATTCCAACAAGTGAGAACAGCGATGTAAGGTACTTAATGACTGTGTTCGTGGATACATCAGGACATGGGAAAACAAATGGGAACCGGGAATACTCATCAACAACCATAAGGAAGTACTTGTTTCCGTTATTTGTCGGAAGAGGGCCTTTAAAGTCGATGTTGATCCTCTCAAATGGCTGAGTGGCTTTGATAAGGGGAACCTTCTCTGGGCAATGGTACTGAGGTTTACATTCACAACAAATAGGGCACCGGCTTGTCATCTTCTTAATCTCATCGACGGAATAAGGTAAGTTCTTGGTTCGCACAAAGTGGTTTAGCCTGGTGATGCCTGGATGGCAGAGTGCTTCGTGAAGCTTAAAGAGGGAATCTTCAGTGGCCATGGCACACGTAGTCCTGGACAGTGTGTCAGCTGGGACATTATCTCTGCCGGGGCGATAGACGATATCAAAACTGAAGCAGGAGAGTTCGAGTCTCCAACGCAGGAACTTCTCGTTTTTTATCTTTCCGCTGTGCTGCTTGTCGAACATGTAGGACACCGATTTCTGGTCAGCTTTCAGATGAAGTGTCTTCCAGTAAGGAAGTGTCTCCAATGCCTCACCGCTTCTATTATGGCCTGGGCTTCCTTCTCTATGGATGCATGCTTCAGTTCACTGCCTTGAAGAGTTTGCGAGAAGAAGGCGACAGGTTTTCCATTCTGGTTGAGAGTGGCTGCCAGCGCTACTTCGGACGCATCAGTTTCGACTTCAAAGGGAATGGTCTCATCAATAGCGGTGACAACAGCTTCTTCTATCGTCTTCTTGAGACTTTCAAATGCTTCAACAGCGGGCGGAGGCAGAGGGAACGACCTGCAAGAAGCAATTGGCTTGATTCGATCCGAGAACCTTGGGATCCATTGTGAATAATAGGAGAATAACCCGAGACACCTGCTCATGGACTTTGAGTCATGTGGAACGGGGAGTTCACACAGGGGCCGTAGATGATCAGGATCCGGCCGTATGGTACCCTCCTCAATGATGTATCCGAAGACGGGGAGACGCCGGGTTGAGAAGATACACTTTTCAGTGTTATAACAGAGGTTCTTGCATTTGGCAGCTTCAAGAAAATGTTCCATGTTAGTGTCATGGTCCTTGCCGCAAATAGTAACGTTGTCAAGGTAAGGGAAGCTGGCCTCAAGATCATTCTCATCTACAAACTTCATCATCTCTCTCTGAAAACAGGCTACTCCATTGGTGACCCCAATCTTTTCACTTCCTCGTCAATAAAAGCGGAATCCTCTTGGCTGTATCTTTGAGACTTTGAGGCAATTAGATGGCAGTCTGCAGTCAGATTCGCAAATGGCTCAGGTGGGTCTATATTCAGTTTACTAAAACCACAGACGGCCAAAGGTGGTTCAGAGCCCCCGTAATGGAAAGTGATGCTTGAATGCTGGGATTGGAAATCAAGACCAAGGATTAGGTCAGCACAAAGTCCAGGCAAGACGGACAGTTTCTAATCTGCATATTTACATCCTTGGTAGGAGAGATCAGCGACACAGGTACCGGTGATACTAACTGTACGAGATGCTGATGTAGCCATGGATACTGTACCAGATGAAGGATGAACGGTAAGAGCTACCCTCTCTACCAACCTTGGATGAATAAAGCTTTCAGTGCTACCACTATCAAAGAGGGCTTTGACCTCCAGTCCTTGGATGATTACAGTTCCTGAAGACTTTGAAAGGGATTCAGGGGCACCAACTGTGGCAAGTGTAGGAGACCAGGCTGCAGCTGAAACTTTATTCTTGCTCATCTTCTTTCCACAGCAAACTTTTGCAAAATGGCCCTTCTTCTGACAATTAGAGCAAACTGCATCACGGGCAGGACATTTTGAACGAGGATGGTTGCTGTTTCCACAGAAGAAACAAGTAGTCGCTTGAGGTGAGCCATTTGATCCTACCGCAGCTAGCGTGCTGGGATCTATCTGTTCCTGATCCACCGTAGTGGTGGGTGGAATGGCTGCATTGACAGATGAGGTAGGACCAGAGTAGGACTCGGAATTACACATAGCCAATTCCAGAGAACGGGCTTGATCAAATATGGCCTTCAAATCTAGCGTATTATTCTCCAGTAACCTCTGGCGGATTGAAGGTGACCGTAAACCAGTGATAAAAGTGTCACGGATGCTTTCTTCGCAATATTTAGAAGCAGTGACACTTTGGAAGTTGCAATCCCTGGTAAGCATTTTCAGAGCTTGGAGGAATTCGTCCAAAGTTTCGTGAGGTTGCTGGCACCTCGTGGCAAGGATATGGCAGGCAAAGATTTCATTCCGAGGTTTCACAAAAAGAGCTTGTAATATTTCTACGGCTGCCTCATAGTCGGTGCACTCCTCGATGTGTTGAAAGATTGAGGGAGAAACGTAATTCGTCAGTACCAAGAGCTTGTCGAGGTCTCTTTGTGGTAGGACAGCCAAAAAGTTATCGAAGGTTTGTTTCCAATGAAGCCATTCTTTCGAAGCTTCGCAACTGCTAGGGTCCGTTTCCAGGCACTCCGGACGGAGTACTTTGTCCATCGACACTGGTGATTAAATTGTTGTAAATGAGAAAAGACGATTGCCTGCAGAAATACTAGGCTTTAATCACCAAATCTCTGTCCTTACAAAACATGGCGGCCAACTGTAACCACGAGGCAACCACAAGCATTGCAGGCTCGCACAAGAAAGCTGAACATACTACATATATGACACAATGAATTATAATGTAACGCAAAAACTCGCAGTGTTCAAGTCACGCAAAACTCGCAGTGTTCAAGTGTCTAGAGGGCCTTCAAGAGGGCCTTTTGCAATGTCATTTACACCACAAAAGCTTTGCAGACAACTGAAGAGACGACACAAAGACAAAGTGATTTTGGCAGACGGATGGCTCTCCAAGATGGATCAAAGGCATTTGAGGTAATACGTCTCAGGGGAACTATCACCATGATTGCAATGTTTTGGCACTCGGTGAGGGTGAGATGATAGTTGTGCGAAACCCTACCAGTAAACACCCATCCAATGATTGTCATTTTACCGTGTCCAGATTGCCTAGGTTTCTTTAAGGGGGATGAGCTTTGGCATCATAACAGGCGCTGTCAGCACAAAACGTCCGAGCCTAAAAGGAAACCCAGGCTTCTGCTGCCAACTTTTTCAATCTCAACAGTAGATGTGGATAAGGAACTAGTTTTAAGTGTGCTTTCTGTGGTGGAGAATAACAGCATCTCCTCCATGACCAGGCACGAACAAGTGATTCTGCAGTCTGGAACTGCAAACAAGGAAAAGGTTGAAAGGAAGAACACCAATTATGTATCACAAACAAAGGAAGAAAGGAAGAATGCCAATTATGTATCACAAAGGATGCACCAGCTGGCTAGGCTTCTCGTAATACTGTGCGCAAGAAGCCATGAGAAGGAAGCGGCCTTAGAAACTTACATCTACACCTCAAAGTTTGATGATCCTTTTTATTTTTTTATTTTTGTTTTATTTATTTTTTTTAATAGTACAATAAAATACATAACTTACAATACTGCTTACTTACACTAATAACAATACACTATATCACATACCGCTAATTACATAACTTATGGTACTTACAATACTGCTTACTTACACCACTGTCAATTACAATACTCTTCTTACACTACTCGCATCCTTGGTTTTCTTAATTGCTATTATTTTACAATAACACATGATACATATGAATAGTTTTCTTTCCCCCTACATGTACAATATTACAGCTAAATAATAAATATGAAATTAAATACTAATTAACCATAAACATCAGCAGCATATAAAATTAAAGTAAAAAGTAAAAAGGATGTGCCAGCTGGCTAGGCTTCTCATAATACTGTGCGCAAGAAGCCATGAGAAGGAGGCGGCCTTGGAAAGTTAGATCAACACTTCAAAGTTTGATGATTTGATTGAAGCTGTCAAAGAGTTGTGCAGATTCAAGCAGGAATCCCCATTGAATATCAGGGTTCCTTCTCTAGCCCTTAGGGTTGGGCACAGCATCAAGCGCTCTGCCCTGTAAAGAAAAGATGAAAATGTGATCAAGAGGGCAAAGCATTTCATTGACCTTTTTAAAAGCAAGTGCACCACTAAAATCAGCTCACAGTCCCTTGCTTCATTAGGGTCAAAAAACAAAGTCTACTATCTGTCTCTTGCAGAAGGTCTCAGCAGCCTAAAGGATCATCTAGATTCCTAGATGAAGTTGTTGTCATCCGCCTTCATAGCAGAAGGGTCTGTTAACATTCAACAATGGGCCAACCTTGTAAAGACAACCTTGACGAGGATAATACTCTTCAACAAGAGGAGATCTGGGGAGACTGCTATGCTGGAAATTACCCAGTTCATAAATCGTCCAGATTGGAGCTGCTGTAGCAGTGATATAAAAAAGTCCTTGTTGCCTTTAGAAAGGTGACTATGTGAAAGGTACCAAGAGTTCAATCATAACTGAAATCAGCAGATTGAATGAACACAAGAAAATTCTGAGTTCCCATCATTTACTGAGTGAATGGTGAAAAAAAAAAACCTGTGGAAAATTCAGTCAATATAATTATGTAGGAAAATAAAAAAAGGTCAAATAAAAGGATGCTAATTTATCCTTAAATTCTTTGGTATTTAGAGAGAGAATAAACAATTATATGATAAACCTAACACTTTTGTTCCAGTGTTGTTCCACAAGAGCAGAGATCATGAATGTTTACAATGAACTTTTGCACAGTGAAAATCCGATTTAACCTTCCGATTTATCAAACCAAAATGCATTTTGCTTTGGTATACTTCACTGTTATTTAACTCCTGTATTTTGCAAGTGAACTCCTGATTTCTCAAAGCACTTTTGGTTTCCCTTTGATCAGAGGTTTGAGAAATTGGGATACCACTGTATTAACATTATCAGACTAACAATGTCTAATAAACATTAAATCTTCAGGCTCCATCTTATCAAAATCACGGGGAAGAGAAACAGAAGGGTGGAGATCCTTTTAACCCCAGAAACAAAGTCGACAATTGGCATTGATAAAAACACAGCGTGAAGTATTCTGAGAGAAAACACCTTTGCCTTTGCACGTGCGACCAAAGGGTCTATGGACCACTTTAGAGGCAAAGACTGTGTGTCAAGCAATGTAAAAGAAATCTAGGGGTCACTTCGCCAGCCAAAGCCATTACCAGCACCAAATTACAAAAATACATTGCAACGGTCTCAGAGACAGCAGCACTAAGTGAGGTCAATATCGACCAGATGGCGCTCCACCTTGGGCACTATGTGCGCATACACCGCAAGTTTTATTGCCTCCACCACTCCACCACAGAGCTGGCAAAAGTCAGTAAGCTGCTGCTCGCCGTTGATTCAGGCAACCTTGAACAAATAGTTGGAAAAAACCTTGGCGACATGTTAGTGGAAGGTACTTTAACACAAAGTTTATTTATTGTTAATGTTGTCAAACTGTTTGCTCTGCACAGGAATCTGGCAAAAATAGCTGACAGGGTGAAAAGGCATCTCTGCAAGGTCAATATTGTCACGAAAATTATGGAAAAACAGGGACTCAAATAACATTGACTATTGCAAAGATATCCTAAATTTTTGCATATTTGATTGAACAAGATGTTAACAAGCTAAATGCTCTCATTTACAGATATCCCTGACATTACAGACATTGGCAATGAGTCAGAAGGTGGGTTACATCTTACTCACACTTTGCATATCACTAGCATCATTGTAGCAATATCAAAAGTTAAACAGCCAGGTTTTAAAAGATACAGTATAAAGTGCAATTGCAACTATTCTCATTTCCAGCAAGTGCAATCTGTCTTTTCAACACCAAGAATCAAGACCACTTTTGTGAGCATGTGCAGAATTCAACTGTCATGCTCAATCCTTGGAGCTGACTAGGAGAATCGTAATGGAGAGTAATGCTCTTTCATTTCACAAGTCGTGTCATTGTAATAACAAATAACTACTGTGCCCCATACAAAATGTAAGGCAACAAATTGTAGGGTGAGACAGTAATCTGTCAGAATATTTTTTTATAGTTAGAAAGAGGACGTATAGGTATTAGTATGTCATTATTAATCATTATTACAGTGCAATGATGTTCAACAACCACCTATTTCTAGACAGCAACAACAATCAAAGAAAACGTATACACAATAACTTTTTGTCAGAAGTTTCTCACAATTAAAATCCAGAATTTAGACCATCAAAATTTGGGGTGATTTTTTGGTATAAGAACCTCTCTTTCTTTGTCAGGCTGAACAGGTTCTTATATTTTTGGGTGTTTAAATGTCAAATTTCAGCCTGTAGGCTCTTAAATCACTAGGTTTTTATATGCCGGTTTTTACTGTAGTAGTCTCCAATGCCTTACATTTCACAGATCTTCTGGACTTGCTGAAGCCTGCACTGTGACTGCCAGTGGGCTGGAAATGGTGATGAAATAAAGTGCTTAACTCTCATTAGACTCTACCAGGTCCACCATCAGTCGATGCTGTAACAACTGCAATAGTCTGTTATGTACTTGGCGAGTTTTCAGTATTGGTTGTTAATCTTTCTGCCACTCGAGCACCTCAAGCACCTCACCTTTCTGCCGCTTGCCACCTCAATGGGCAATACATCCAGTTTCAGGGGATTTCCCATGCAAAAATGACCATGCTATTTTTAGCTACAAAAAAGTAGTCTCCTAATTATACATATGCTCAGAGCATTTTCACCCTCACCTTAAAAAAGGAAATTCAAAACCATTTAATGAAAGACTAACACATGAAGAACTTCTCCAAGTCTCAGGAGTGTGTGACATAGTTTGCCGATGATATACCATTTGCTTATTGAAATCGTCTTGAGATTTGGTACTGATGGGTTGTAATGTGTGAAAAAAGACAATATGTTTTTCTGCATTTTTTCTTTTTCTTGTAGCGCGTATTTTCTCCCTGTAAATTTGACTTCTGTGAGGATCTTTTCAACCAAGTCATTTGGGTAGCCTTGTTTGTGTAATTGCAACTTGAAATTGTTGATGTTTTCTTTAAAGAGTTTTCTTGAAGAATTAGGTCTAGGAAGTCTAACGACTTCCCTCTGATGAAGCCTTTTGCCACCCCCAGAGTGCAACAGGACGAGAAGTGCATATACTGAAAATTTTCAGGTTTGAATGCATGCAAACGTCCTACTCCTTGTGGAATCTTTTGCCTTTAAATCCTGTAGTGTCTAGGAAGTTTATTCCTCTCTGAGATATGTCAGCCATGAATTTAATGGTAGGATGATGCCTGTTGGCTTCTAAGATGAAACCATCCATCTCTTCTTTTGTTGTGTCCCTCAAGGAAAAAAAATTATCCATGTATCTTTTCTATTCGAGTGGTTTAGTTTCACTCAGGTTAATGATCTAGGTTGCTACCATGGACATGAAGATGGTGGCAAAAATAACTGCCATTTTAGTGCCCATTGCGGTGTTGTGTATTTCAAGAGAGTCTCTTCCATTGAACTGGAAGGAATTCTCCCGTAATATAAGTCTAAGCATTTCTTTGAGCACGTGGGTTGGTGTTGGAGTTTCTTTTTGATAGGATGGTTCTTATACTCTGCATACAGAGTCAATACCTTTGTCTTAAGGGATGTTGGTGTTTAGGGTGGTGACATCCAATGAGTCTATTTTGTGGGACTTTCATCCTCTCTATGGAATTGATGAAATCTTTTGTATCTTTGAGATATGACTTCGGTGATTTTGCTATTGGCTGAAGGATGTAGTGTATAAATGATATTTGTTCTGTCAAGCCATCAACACCTGATATCATAGGTCACCTGACAGGTGTTGGTTTCTGAATCTTCGTAAGTGTACACGTATAAAACACTGGGATGCGCAGTGGGTTTGGTGTTTGAGATAGCCAGTTCTTGGTCATATCGTCAATGTGGTTATTACAATGGAGTTCGTTGATGAGATTTTGAACTCTCTGGAATGTATTCTTAACCATAGGTGTTTCAAAAGGCTGGTAATTGTTTCTGTCATCTAGCTGTACCTGGCCTTCTTCAATCTTATCTTTTTTCTTCATTTTGACTACTGTTCTTCTCTTGTCTGCCTCTTTAATGTTTATTTCAGAGTTTGTTTTCAAATCCCTGATTGCTTTACACTTTTTGTGCAGAAGGTTTTGTTTTGGCTTGGATAATTTAATCTCTGCGAGTTCTGTTTTCACTTCCTCTAGAAAATTTTCTAGAGCAACTGATGGTTGTACTCATGGTGCCCAGTCTGACTTAACATAGAAGGGATGAGGCTCATTATGTTGCCCATGAAATATCTATTTGAGGCACATTCACCATTCAAATTGTTTGAAGTCTTGTAGAAGTTGTTGCTTAATGTGAGTTTCTTCCATGATTGGTATGGGAATTAATTTTAAACCCTTTGATAATACATTCTTATTGTGCACGGAAGTGAAGAGAACCCTTTGAACACACCTCTCTTGTATTTCTAATAAACCTTGAACAGACCTACAGTACAGCCCAAAAATAATGCAGGCCCAAGAAGAAACAAGAACACATAAGCCGCCACAAGAAGTAATATTGTCATGTTTTTGCAGTTTACCCACAAGAACAATCGAAACACAAGAAGTTGAAAGTCCAACCGCAAGAAATTGAAAATCTAACCACAAGAACTTTTGCGGTTTACCCACAAGAACATTCAAAACACAAGAAGTTGAAAGTCCAACCACAAAAAGTTGAAAATCTAACCACAAGAACTTATGAATCTTACTGCAAGCTGCAAGAAGGTGCAAGAAGTTGCTACAGTGCCATCTTTAGTCCAGCAGCAAATGTCGTGAAATAGAGTCCGGTGGGAATTCCATGAAAAAGCGAGCCAGTGGTCTAAATGTGTTCAGGGGACCATATCTTACATTAAAAGTTTGGGTGGCAACTTTGGAACTTGCTCAGATGGGATTTATGGGGGGGTTGAACATGTGACCTGTATATCTCAACATGGAAACAAGGTTCAAACTTAAAATTGTACATAGCTATCCATTATTTGCATAAAATTGAACCAAAATCACCATAATTATGCAAATCAATGTTTCCAATATGAAAATGCGATTTTAAGAGGTTATTGGGGTCACGTGACCAAGCTAGCATGAAAACGAGCCTCACACAAAAGCTGCACTGGAAAGCCCTTAAACGAAGACAGAGATTGAGGAAAGTATTGTTGGGCATATGTCATCCGTGTAATCAACCATGCTTATATTGTAAGGGTTATCAAGTGACCATGTTGGCATGAGAATGAGGCTGACACAAAAGCTGCACTGGAGAGCATGATTCCATTGCCCAGAATTCAGCGACACATTCAGGACTTTCATTGCTACTTTTACCATATGGCATTTAAAGAAGAAATGTCAAATGAACAGTGTATCATTCTTGCTTTACTCTTATGCTTTCAGAAGAGGTCACAAATTTGCCTTGAAAATTGACTATGCTAGCATCCTGCCTGTATGAGAATTCAATCTCAGTGCCCTTTGAGGCATAATTTATCTTCACTCAATTGCTAGATTTCTTTTATACCATATGGATATTTTTATTTGACAGTCTAGAAAGCATCATAGAAATTTTCAAGGGAATTCAAACTATGGAAGTAGTCGCAGAACACAAATTTTTGAAACCCTTTGCTCAGCATTACAGTGTTCTCTCCAAATTTGTCCTTTTGAGACTCTCGCGAGAATACAAGTGACCTATTTTAAACTTCCTCTGAGAACATTAATATACACTAAGCTCTGCCTCAGCAAACAATCGTGCACACACAGCCAAATTAGTATCGAAATTGAAGTGGTAACTAGACAATGCTTGAAACACTATGAAAGCTTTTAAGATATGATCGCTGCAATCACTGCAAAAATGTTCAGCAATCGTTGTGATCATATGAAACTGCTTAGTGAGAACCAAAAATTACAAAATGAAATAGAACGTAAGAAACCAATAGAACATTCTTACTTAGTGTGCTGGATTACATGTAAGTTAAACCAAGATTAAGACCAGCTTGAACAGTAGCTTTTGAATTCTGAATGGTTAAATTAGTTTCTGGGCTTATGTTTTTCCAGTCTCAACTTTAATTTTAACTCCAGGTGAAAACCATACTTATGTTACCTTATTAGTTTCATGTTCACCTTACAATGAATACTACAAAGGACAAAAACACCGCTTTAGATATCTAACCTATATTAGTTAACATTGGTCAAAATATACTTGACTGACTTCTACCCATATGTTACCCTTTACAGACAAGGCATGCAACTTTACAATGCTATGGCCCAGCTAAGATGTCTGCAAGGACAAAATGGTCATCGAGGCAAACCAAAAACATCGGGTATCGACAACAACAGAGACATGTCAAGGATATAAGGTACCTATCTTAAACATTTAACAGACTTGACCAATTTGTGAAACACATTTTCTTTCCCACTTTTGCAATAATATGAACGAAATTTCTGAAAACCATGTTTTTGTGATTTGTTACAGAGAAAAAGCATAGACTGCACTATGGTTTGTAGAGACATATGGGCTGATTCCAAAATCCCTGAGTCTAGAAGACACTACTGGTCAGCAGATCAAAGTAACCTTTAAAGGTCAAGAATTTAATTGATGTAACAACCACTACATAGGTTGTAATGATCACTAAGGCCCAGTTGTTTGAAGGTAACTATAGTTCACCCCACTTTTGTTTTACCAAAACACTTCAGTATCAATAATTTGTTGTTTTTTGTTATTGCAGAGAGTATTGTCTGCTCAGAGGAGAGTCATGATATGTCATCTGAAAAAAACATAAGTATGTTGAAAAGCAACTACAACTGATCTCAAAACAAAGTAGGCTTGTTACAGGAGCCCCACAGAGTGTCTCACTATGGAAATTTAATTTACGTCAACTTGGGACACCTAATAACTGTGGAATGAGAAACAAAAGTACAAATTTTAACAAACTGGAAAAAAACTGTGAAGCAGGCAACAAGATTAAAATCATTTTGGAAGAGCATAAAGAGCTATTCTGAGAAGATAGTATTGTACTCAAAACAAGAAACTGGAATATATTTGTCTTTTAACTCTCACTTGAAAATGTTAGCTAGGCTTAAATACTGTTTAGTGTGTACAATTTGATAACCAGGCTTTTCCTATTTTTTTTTCTCACAGGCCAACCTAATGACAACCTTAATGAGGAAGAGAAGGACAAGATCAGGGCTCTCCTATTTATCACGGCGAGATTTTCTATTTCACTGGAGGGATATCATGAACTGACCCAAGTTGAAACGAGTCTCCCCACAACATACCTAATTGAAAGCAGGGTTTTGGACAGTAAGTGGGAAGTTACAGAGACACCAGGAGATGCTCCACATGCAGAGCTGCTGTTCAAACTTCTACTGGAGCCTGAAGTTCAACAGCATGTAAGTTGTACCATAATCTGTTTTGACTAATGTATCAGAAGCCCACTGTAAAAGTCTTAAAAGCCAGTTTAAAAGTTTTCAGATACAAAAAATCCTTTTCACATATCAGCACAACTTGTTTGAGCATGTTTAACATGATTGATATTGAAGTCAAAGAGATATTGCCAGCTACAGTGGAAACTTAATTTAATGAACCTCTATTTAACGAAGTCCTCGATACAACAAACTATATTCTATGTCCCGGCCAAAAGTACAGTAAAATGTATGGAATAGAACCTTGATGTAAAGAACCTCGATGTAACAAATTCTTCAATATAATGAATTCTTCGATATAACGAACATAATCCGGAAGCCCAAAAGTAAAATCTACCTCGATACACCATAATCCTTATGGTAAAGAGACACCAACCTTTCAGTCACTGGCTTATTATATGTCATAGACATTAGCACTATAATATTTCGACATCAATTAACTTCTGCTCTATCTTCTTTGTCTCTTATTAGTTCTGTTAACTTCTTCACCTTCGCAGGTTTCTTGTGATAAATGGCATACATAGCCGGAATTTCTAATCCAATGCCCTTGTTTCTCCATTTACCAGTCACTTCCACTGAGATTTGTCCTCCCTGTTTTAAAAACAAGTCAAATACATGTGACAATGTCAATGGCACATGACCCATGATCTGTGAAGTCCGTACTTGATCTTGAACCGTTTTATTGCCAACAGCATGAATGTTGTGTGAGTTATCAGGCTCGTGCTGCGTAATACACACGTGTGAGATCAGTTCATTCATTAACTATTGTAACGCCAAATTCTCAAAACTAAGGGGGGTTTTTTATCTCCAACGTTCTCTTCTCTATGTTTGACATTGTTAAACAAGTCTTACCTCGCAATCGAGAACTTCACCAACACCTGAATCCCAGTATCCTTATACACATGGTAGCCTCGAATAAAAGATCGACAGAAATAAGTTGTTGCTTCCACTGATGTATCTTTTAAAAACTATAAAATTAAATGAATCACTTTGCAGTAATGCTAACATTTTACAGCCGTAAACAGTGACTGTACAATGTAGGCTACACAGATCTTCAATTTCCTGTGAATGGCATATGCGGAACACACACCTTACACAATCAAGCAAGGCTTGAGATTGCATCACTTTTAACTAATTAAGTTAAATTGCAGCACATACACTGCGTTAGGCTATTTTGTGATGTAAAAAGCCATGTGCTTTTACACCCCTGTTGAATTTGGTTCTTTTCACTGAGTGCAGTAACCAATGTTCCTATGGCAAGCCTAGGGATTGCAACACGAGAAAGCGGGGCGGTTTCCAGTTCTACTGCTTCTACATCGCAGTCGACAAAGTCCAAGAAACAAGAGACAAAGAATAGATGAGTTCTGACCTTGGAAGAGAAATATAAACTGGTCAAAGCAATTAACAATGGGGAGAAACACACTGCTGTGGCTAAACATTTTGACCCGTCTTTGTCACAGTCTACTATCTCAACCATTATGAAGAAGGACGACATTGTTAGCACCTTTGAAGGAGGATTGTACAAAGACAAATGAAAGAAGATGAAACAGTCAACTTTTCCAGATCTGGACAAAGCACTCTCTGAATGGTTCTGCAAGGTTCAAGCCATGAATATCCCTGTTAGTGGACCACTCTCGCAAGAAAAGACCCAGTATTTTGCAGAACAGTTGGGACATGAGAACTTCAAGGCAAGTAATGGCTTTCTGGATAAGTTCAAGGAAAGACATGGAATTACAGGCCAGGCTGTATGTGGTGAAGAGAAGAGTGTAGATCCCGGTATTGTTGAAACTTGGAGTGAGCATCTCTGGGATATTTGCTGCAGCTACAGTATGAAAGATCACTTGAATGCTTATGAAACTGGAGTTATGTGGAAAGCTACCCCAACTCAAACACGAAACTTGAGTGGAGAAAAATGCACTGCTGGTAAGAAAAGTAAAGATCGCGTGACAGTGCTTTTGGCCCGCAACCAGGATGGCACAGAGAAGCTACCCCTTTTGGTGATAGGAAAAGATGCTAAACCCAGATGTTTTAAGCACAGTAACATGAATTTGCTTCCTGTCACCTATGAGTCTCAAACGAAAGCTTGGATGGACAGTGCTCTGTTTGAAAAATGGGTTCGTCAAATCAACGGACAAATGAGAGTAGCAAACCGCCATATTCTGTTACTTATAGATAACTGTTCTTCTCATGTTAGTGCCGCTGGTCTGACGAACGTAAAGTTGATCTTCTTTCCTCCTAACTGCACAAGCAAGTTACAACCGGCGAACCAAAGCATAATCCAGAATGTTTAAGTCCATTATCGCAAGACAATGATCAGGATGTTGCAGTGTTTAGATGAAAATAAACCTGTTGAAACAATCAACCTCAAAGATGCTGTTTTTAAGACGGCCAAAGCCTGGGACAATGTAAGTATCACAACAATCACCAACTGCTGGAATAAAGCAGGCTTCCCAGATGACGTAGCAGAGCCCTCGCATGATCCGTTTGAGTCGGACGAGGAAGAAACTGATGAATCTGGCAAAGGACTATGGGGAGGCATTACCCATCATTGTCCCTTCCTTGCAGAGATATAATTCAGTGATTTTGTATCTTTAGATAACGATGTTGTGACTGAATGTCAACCAACAGACTACGAGGTAACTCAGGAAGCATTGGAAGCAGTCCAGTCTGGTGATTTGGCCAACCATGAAAAAGAAGATGCAGTCGATCTAGATGATATTTCTGCATTAGAGCCAGAGCCACTCTGTCCTATTGAAGCTACTGAAGCAGTGAGAAATTTTGTTATGACATTTGCCAAGTCAGGTGCGAGAGAGCGAGAATTCGTGCATTCCCTCTCGTCAATGTAGGACACATTTTTGAGGATGCAAGCCAAAAGACAGAGGCAATCTACATTGAAAGAATTCTTTCATTAAACATAAACTGCTGCTGGTTTCTGTTTTCTAGCATCTACCATTTTTTAAGTTTTGCTATGCACAGAACGCAACTCGTGTGTTGAGAGACTGAAGAAACTCTTGATTATCACTGATATAGTTAAGTTTGGACTATAGTTACGTTTGCAAAAACATTAAATCTTTGAAATCCGGAAACGTTGGGTAGTGCAACATAACAACACTATAGCCCGTTTCCTTGTTTACATAGACAATTTTTTTGTATAACCTCCATGTTGCAACATGAAAGTGTCGTTTTTTTGTAAACAAAAGCTGCGTGTCTGCTCAAAAGTGAAAATAATTGATGCTGAAAGCCACCATGCTTACTTAATGAATTGCATCTCAAAACACGGCACTTCTGGGTGATGAAAATTGCATTGAATTGTGTGACAGAAGTCACCTGTGTTACAAATCAATCCTTACCTATGACCTTGACATAATGAACATTTTGGTCGTTTCCCCTCAAATTTGTTATATCGAGGTTCTCGATATAATGAACCCTCGATTTAACGACCAAATTTGGCCGGTCCTTAGTGACTTTGTTAAATCAAGGTTCCACTGTATACAATAGGTTAACCCAAAACAGGGAATATTAACCCACTGACGACCGTGCAGCTCATAACCGCCTGGGCGAAAAACTCCTCCATTTCCCTGTGCCAACCATAACTGCCTGAAAAAAAGCACATGGGGACAATTGCCTATCCTACCCTCCCTGAAGATTTTTTGGTTCTCCTATTGTTCTATTGTTCTTGAGGACAAATAAACCAATCAGAATGGACTTTCTGAGCATATTTTCAGTGAACTTTACGCGTCCTGGAAAGACGGTTTTTCTTCTTAAAATCACACGCTCAAAAAGTGCAGGTAATCATGGCACGTTGCAGGCCAGATCTAGAAAACTCCAAAGGTCTTGTTTTCATTCCTAACACGGATAAAGTACTGCTTTGGGCTTTAAAATAGAAAGGAAAAATACAAATCAATGTTCAGCTGGCCTCAGAATGGAGGATCAAAGAGTACAAAGTCCTCAAAACTTTCTGGTGAGGAAGTTTTTCTTCCTACAACCGCCGAGAAAACATGAAGATCGGAGCACTTTCAAGTAAGTTTCGACGACAGATCACAGGTTTAAAGGTTTAAAATTTTTGGGTAAATAAAATCGCGAGCGCTGAGATAGCGAACTAAATGCAACACTTCTTCCTGAAAATGTAACCTTTGACCCGAGCGTAAAAACCGATTACTGCAAGAAAACTTGGAAGAGAAGCAAACGCTTTGTTATTTTGAAACAATTTCTAGTGATGTCTCTCCAAAACCATGATTGCAAGAAACTATTCCCAGATATGAAATCTTACAGGGTCGAAGGAGCTAAAGGGCGCATTTTGACACAATAACTTTGTTTGCTGAGAATTGAATTACAGTCAATTCCAGTGAAATTTGCAAACTTGACGTATGTTAGCCGATACTTACCTGAATATTTATATTAATAGAAGAGTCATCTTCTTGGATTAACCTTCAAAAGAAGCTGGATCCAGATTTGGAAACCTCAAGGCAATACTGTTTTAATGAAAACATTAATCATTCTCACTTTATCAAATGAGATAAACAGAAACGAGTTTTGAGTTTTATGGCAAAATGGCATTTTCAGGTTCTGCTTAAGGACGTACATGTACAAGGATGCGTTCATGACATTTTCAATGGAAGTTTCCGATGTAAAAATTCCGTGAAATGCAAAGTCTAGGCGATATTTTCATTTCAAGTTGCAACAAGGGGATGAGGAAACATGGGTTATTTTCCTTTGTCGAGAGAAATTAGAGAAAATTAAGCAAAAAGAAAGGAACAGACTTCCAGCTCATGTAACCATTGTAGGTATGCCGATGATGAAGTATCCACAGCGAAGAATATCTAGTTCCATTGCAACCTTAAGTTTCACTGGTTTTAAAAACAATGAAAATGATTGGAAGAAAAACTAGCCTTCGAGAGCACCCGGTTTTTTGGCTGTTGTTTTTTTTTGCATGAAACAAGAGCAGAAAAAAACGTGCTCTTACACGCTAAAGAGAAACACAAGCGACTTGTTTGAGCCACATGTTTATGAGCTAGGCGCAATTCAACCGGAAGTCTGATATTTTCAGACTTCAAATCCGACCTCTCCAGGGTCGCTCGTTTCCTGACCGCTGGTCAAGGAGAACGAAGACTCTTGGTACAAGCCTGCTAGCATTCCAGTGGAAACTACCAACCAGTGTGTCCGCAAGAACAATTTGTGATATCACCAGAGACTGCGATCTTATCTGATACTCAGTGCGTGTTCACCGACCAGTGCGTAATTTTAGCAATTTTGACCTTCAGGTTTGATTTGTAATACTTGATAAACAATTACACTGAGGCCTTGTCCACACTATGCCACAGAAATTTGAAAATGCAGCTTTATTTCTACGGTTAGGTCTTCTGTCCACACTAATTCGCCACGAAAATGGGCGCTCTTCAAACAAGAACACTGCCAGCTTTGTGTTTTAATGTGGACGGAAAACATTTTCAAAATGGAGCTTTCCCAAAACGATGACCTCAGGATTTCCTCAAACACAAATCCAAAATGACCGGTGATTGTTGCATTTTCAAATTTCTCCAACAAAGTGTGGACAGAAAACATTTGACGTGTTTTCAGAGTGATTAACACCCTTTTCAAATTTCTCCGGCGTAGTGTGGACAGGGCATGAGTGTTTCCAGTTCCAGGGTAGCCCTTCAAAGTTAATGCTTATGTACCTATCAATGTTAAGCCTCTGTGGGGGGAGGCCGGGCATAGGCGGGGCTTTTGACATAACAAGTCTGCCCGTGGTTGGGACTTTTGATCATTCGCCGAGTCCCGGGGGTCGGAACTTTTGACTTCAACTGTTAGTAGACTGAGCCCTACCGACGCCATCTTGGATGACCAAGAATGACTGGAAACAAACTGAACAGAATTGGAAGGAAACAATGTTCCAGATCGCTGGCTGTGCATGAGATGCTCAGAAGTTTGGTCTTGAACTGAACACTGTTGCAGATATTCTGTAAACAAGGCCTTTGTTACAGATCTTAGTTTTTCCTTAAAGGTTAACTCCATTGCTAAACATCATTGATTTGTATTTTGAAAGTTGTGTACGGAAACAAATTTCCGAATCCTACATAACGTAAGACTGTTTTTAATTTAAGCTCAAATGAATTGAAATTATGAACCATTTTGTTCTGTATTCACCTTCATACATTCAATTTGCAATGCATGTTGTTTCTAAGCATGGTTATAATTTTAGCACTAAGCAAAATTGAATTATTGAACTTCATCTTTATGAGCCTACCATGTGCAGTGTATTATTATGAATTATTATACATTGAACTCACTATCTCTTTTCTGATTGGCCGAAAGCGTACAGTGAATTTTCTAAATCAGCACCTGTGACGTCATACTGCAGATTATACAATAATCGTGTGAAGGACACTCAAGGTCACGGGTAATCACACCATGTATGACCGCGATGCATGATTTCTAAGGGTAATCATGTCAAGTTTGCACACTTTGTGTGCTTGCCATCAGTGAAGAAGCAAAAACATGACTTCCATTTTTTTCCCTTGAATGTATAATAAAACAATTATTGGATGAGGTTTTTGTGATATCCAGAATATACAAGGTCTCGGTAAGAGTTATCAGCCTCAGCCTTCGGCTTCGGCTGATAACCCCTACCTCGACCTTGATTATTCTGAATATCACAAAAACCTCATCTAATAATTGTTTATTAGTGAATACATCTAAGATCTTGAATCCTCTTATGGGGCTTTTTTCATATTTCTCTACTACAGATAAAGGTCATCATTTTATTTCCATCATTTATGCTTAAAATTTAAGAAATTAAAATGTCATAATGGTGTAGGACATTAGTTGTGATAAGAATTTCCATGTTTTCTGTCTTATTTAGTCGTATATGTTTAGTGAGTCGTCACAATTTTAATATAAATTAGCTGACATTTTATATTAAATAGACGTTACATTTTGAAGTTGTTGCCTTGTAGCCTTTTATTTACAACATTTTGATGTTTAACTCTTTTTTTGACAGACCTATGCCTTTTTCTAGAAAGAGGTGGAGAATTTGCATTCTTTTGAACAACACTAATATCCCTGGAATGGGGTATTTGCACTCTCTCAACCAAGGTCAATTTCCCTGGGGTCAGGCATTTGATCTGTAAAGATGATCGGAGTTCAAATCCCCCGCCTTTGCCCCTGTATTTGGCATTTGTTTTAGTATCTCCTGTTTGGCATATGGTATTTGGCATGTGGTATTTGGCATTTGTTTTAGTATCTGCTATTTGACATATAGTATTTGGCATTTGTTTGGCAAGTGTTTAGAAGCTCTTTAGCAGTCTCGCTAACAGAATTTAAGTCCCAGGGAGAGGAGAACTCAACGTAAGCTCCTTCAAAGCTGTACATCTCCTGGCCTTGCAATTTACTCCAGCCAGTTGGGAGTTCTGATAATGCTTCTGTCCCTGAATATACTAGGGACTTGTTATGAGCATTTTCAGTGCAAACTAAATCCATAGTGCTGATACTTAAGACCTTTAACAGATAGAAATCAACTCCCCAAAGGCTGAGCAGAAATAATGGAAAATATGGCGAACATCAGAACTCACGAGAGCTAGAAAACCATGTGCTTTGTCATGTGACATTCTCTGAACACTCTCCAAACCAATGGTGAAATCTCAAACTGTGCTTATTTTCAAATTATTGTAATTATATGTTGCAAGTTCTACACAAAATGCCATACGATGGGAGGAGGAAGGCTTACCTTTTTCGCAGATGATAAAGCATTCATTTCAACATACTACTTTCTTCCTCTGGCTGATCGATTCTTCGTCGTCCAAAGATGTCCATAGCTGCACTCTTAAAGGAAACTAAAACCACCATCCAACTACCACTTTGTTTCCAAAAGTCTCGAGAGGCCCCATACTCTGTCATTTGCATTCAAAACACCACTCATTTTGAAGTTTTTGTGGTTGTGGGTGAAACAAGAAAAACTAACGAATTTGCAGTACTTCGTGTTCGTGGTCTTATTCAATGGATCATCATGCACAAATCATTCATGATATCATCACTTTTGGGACTTTGACGCCCATTTCTCTGCAGTCGAGTATTCTGTAGCATATTTCCTTTCCATTCTTGGTTCCACAAAGGCATGTTCCGGTCAGGTTTGCAATAAAAACCCATCACGCTTCAAAGGGACAGGACACCCTTTTGAATCTGTCCAAGTAGTTGGACATATTGTCACTTTTGTACTACCCCCAAATATGTACACTGAGACAATGGTGTGACTGAACAACGAGACAAACTTGTCAGGGAGGGGAGGTTTGGGAGAACGTGTTTAATCGAGATTTAATGCATCAATTCATTGTCTAACAAAGTGAGTGAGTAATTTTTAATTGAATTCCACCCCCAAACCTTAAACCCCATAGCGAGACTGACGTCATACCATGAAGTAGAAATCACAGCATTTTTAATGGCAGTTACTTCTTCCAATGTCCAGAGTTTCAATGTAAGTTACAGTAAGTTTAATCCAAACAAACTGATTATCACCTACTTCCAGCTAAGATTTTTCCCTTCCATTTAAATTCAATTACATGTTACAAATCAATTCGTAAGCCACCCATGTATGCATTGCAGACCTATTTTTTTTGTAAGCAATTAAAATTATTATATAACCATAGCAATTCAGTAAGTGACCTTCATATAAAGTAAAACACCTTAGTACAACTTTTTTCTTTTAGGTTTCAAGGGACAATTTATGACAAGACAACAATCTGCATCTTACATGTCAGTAACCTCACCTAACAAAAAAAACAAACAAAAAACATAGAATGGAAGCTCCCTCAGCCCTGCTAATTGAGGAAGAACTCACTCTAGCCAGACATAAGAGAAGAGAGAAAGCCAGACTCAAAGTGATGCACTTGGACGAAGAAGCAGGAATTGCGTTTGTAAAGGCTAAAACCATTGACAAAGGGTTAGATCTTTCAGGTGCCCTTACTCATTCTGAACCATTTCACCTGCCCAATCTACTGTCTGCAAATCCTAAAGAACGCATACAGAAATATTTAAATTCACAAGAACAATCATATGTTCCTCACCTTGAAATTGAAAGCCTTTTTAATGGAAGATCGTCAAAGCAAGAGAAGTCTTCTTTCACAACATTTCCAGAGCAAAATAAGAGGAAAATACATGACAGTTACTTCTTCCAATGTCCAGATGTAAGTTACAGTAAATTTAATCCAATTTAACTTATTATCACCTACGTCCAGCCGTTATTTTTCCCTTCAGTTTAACTTGAATGACATGTTACAAGTGGACTCTTAAGCCACACATCTATGTATTGCCGACCTATTTTTCTACTTCAGCCATTACTTTGTACAGTACTTGAAACATTCTCCGTAGAGGCAGTTTTGTGTTTTATTGCTTTATAGCATTTGTTTACCACATGATCAATGATACTCTGTCTGTTTTCTTTAAAGGTCTTTTGTAACTGGCGTGAACTTGCCACGACAATGAAGCAAAAAGTATTCGATGATGACATGGAAGAAGAAATCAATGTCTTTGACTTAAAGGTGTGACAGTTTTGTGTACTGGTGTTTTACTTCTATTTTGTGGATGGTTTCTCTTGATGCCTTTGGTAGCATAAGAAGTTCAACCGACCCTTGCTTTTAAAATAGCTGAGTGTAATTTACAGTTCTTTTTATTGTAATATACAAATTTTCTTTGTTTCTTCTGCGGATAAATTGGTAAATTAATTAAACTGGTTTTTGGGCCACACTGAAAACTGCTTTGGCAAGTGAGCTCCTTCTTCAATTGTTGTTATTATATTCCTTCTTCCACATCACTTGCCAAGACTGCTTACCATGTTTGGCTACTAGGGTGAGGGGAAAATCTTGCAGTCAAGATTGTCATTCAGATGTGCTTACTGTTGGTCTATTCATTTTGTTTTCTTGTTTGCCAACAGCACAAGGCATGGGGATTTTGCCTGAGAGACCTGTTTGGACTGGGCCTTGGCACTGGTGACTATGGCCACCTAACCGCTGAACATGCCTCAATGCTCCTTCGAAAATTCGGATCCCTTTGTCACTATAGCAACCAAGGTTTCAAGCCCTTAGATAAGCTTCAAAAGCAGCTTTATAGTAGGCGACTAATCACGACAGCAGTGCTGAAGCCACTTCATGTAAGTAACAAAGACATTTTCAATGCCTAGATTCAGAAACCAAAATATAAATTGTGCAGTAGATCCATTTAGCTAACCCATGGTGCAACAAGAAAACACCATTATCTGTAAAGAAAGATGGTCACCCAAAAAAGATAGTTGTTTAAGTAAGTGGTTTAATAACCGTGAATCTCTTTCAATTGAAAACCTTTGGCATCCATGGTGTCTTGCTACTTTTCACAGAGCACAAGAATGTTCTTTATACTGAATACAAACGGATCATAAAAACCGATAGTTAACCACTGTTATCTCAAATGTAGGTCATGTTAAATCGAGAACTGAAAATTGCATATCTACTGTTTGCTTGTTTCAGTGGACCAAATCTTAACTCATCATTATGCTGAGAAGCTCTTGTTCTTAAGGCTGTTTCAGAAATGCTAAAGAATGCACAAAAAAGGTAAGAACTGCATTAATGCTATGTTAAATGTTAGCATGTGCTATGTCCCATGCATTGTGACTTTTGTCAAAGATGTAGTTCCAGCTGCAATGAAGACAAATGAAAAATGATGACAATTATGACAAATCAGGATAAGTATAGGAAAAATCGCTTAACGGGGATTTACGACCTGAACAACACAACATCAAAGCTTATAAGGGACTCAAAACACAACAGTGAAAAGCACCTGATGAGGCCTCAGTCTTATTATGTAAAATGAACCCGAATCGCAGGATATCACTACTTAATCATGATCTGATCGTCTGGGTATGTGAAATATAACATAAAATTCTACTTGAATATCGGTTTGGATGCAATAACCTTAAACACTGTTATTATTGCTATTGTTGCTACACGCACTGAGAAGTTGTCGCCTGTCCCACGCAACCGTAAATGTAAAAAGTTAAGGTCAAAGACTTCACACATGCCCCTAAGCGAAAAGTGCTGTCCTTGACCTCTGGCAACACAAATTCATAGGAGTCACGAATCCCCACCTCTCGCCGGTGACTATTTGAGTTGTCCAGCAGAAAACGGAGGCAAGCGTCATCTTTAGAAACTTCACCTCGCAAACGTAAACCGTCAGTGACACCACCATCCCTACTGTCTTTAAAAACCCTTAGCCACTTCACTCCCACCATCAGATTCATGTGGACTTGAACCACTGACGCCTTTCGTTACAACACCATCAGCAACCTCTGCAAACGGGCTGCAATCTTCAACTCCAGTTGTCACTTCACCACCACCTCCAATGGAACAACTGTTAATGTGTAACCTTTCTCCGGTTGACTGCAGTGTAACCGTGGGGCAAACCATGCTAGTGAGGGTACCTGTGAATTTTATATTCACTGATGTCGCTACACTTGGAAAGTGCCCCCAACATGCGTAGTTACACAGGCAGTCGCTCTCGTGATGCAAAAGAAGAGGGCTGACAAAGCAGTATCGAATACTGTCAACCTAGAAGAGGACGACAATACAATAGGCATATCTATCGGTGTCTTCTGCAGAGCTGGTTTAGGACAGCTTGAATGGCTTGTGGAGGCTGCATCAATGAGGTACAACGTACAAGAAGAGAAGAGGTGGATGATGGAGTCCCCAGATAACTTGGGCAATTGAACAAGGAACAACACCATGCACTTGCTGAACAAATTTCTTCTCAACCATTTAGTTACAAAAGAGGGGAAATATTCTAATGATGTACAGGCTTTCAGCAAACTAGCTTTGGAGATATACATTGATGATACTATCATTGATGCAGCCATAGCCAGAATGCAGCGCCAGTACAATTCAAACAAGTCTGTCCTGTGTCTACCGGCGCACACAACAACCTGGCTTGGCCCTGGTGATAGGAGCTTCATCCACCAGTGTTTCCGAGAATGTTTACAAAATGTCGAACCTGGCTCACTCAAGTTGGTTCTAGTCCCTGTCAACATGGGCTATGTCCACTGGGGACTTATGGTGATTGACATTAAAAGTAGAACAGCTTATTTTGACAATGGCCTGATGTGGGCATCCCCAAGTATCTCTTATGTCCATCTGATCCTACGAGGACACGAAACTCCCAGACTGTGCCAATTTTTCTTTTAAAGACTGGCTTGAGATTAAAACGTTCAAGCACTTCACAATGCCCAGGAAACCAACAGATGGGAAGATCATCGGAAGCAGCAGCTGCAGCTTCGGGGTCATTCTCTCAGCCCAAGATTTTATTCGATCAAATCAACCAGAAAGTGTTTCTCTGTCCTGGAGTTTTGAGCAAATGACTGTACACAGAAAGGAAGTCATGAAACTCCTCTCCTCTGCATGATTTTGGGTCATCAATGCCAGGACAATTTTTTTAAAACCAAAGAACTTTTCTTAAGGAACTTTATTCAATAGAACTTTTGTTTACAAACGTGTTGTATTTTGTTGATATTGTCACATCAAGAAGGGGAGAATGTTTAGAAAGACTACAAACTACTTACTTTATGGGATGTGCAATAGATTTTCCTAGATCAACAACGAGGTTAGATAACGGCCATATTTGTTTTACGAACTACTTTGGAGAATGTTGACTAATCAAACAGGTTTAACATAAGAAGCAAAGATTTAATTTTGAGTTTTGACCTGTTCAGAAGAACATTATGATAGATATTATTAATTCCAAAGATACTAGAACAAAAGGTTGAAGAGTCAAGAGTTGTGTATTTTTTTTTTTGGGGGGGGGGTTTGAGAAGAAAGGCAGTTCCAAAGAATAGCACTTCCATAGTGTAAACTGCATATGCTTGCTTCACAGTATGGTGGGAAGAAGGAATTCAGGAAGATGTGTATGCATTAGGCAAAGGAAGCAGTTGCATATAGCCCCCTAAATTGTGTGAATGAACATGGGCTGTCTTTGTAGAAATTTGATTAACGCGAGTTGTAGCAAAATTAACAATGTCCTAAACGTCACCTATTGCACTCCTAGTACATGTAAGGTCTATTAAGAGACTTGAGAAAGGGAGTACTGAATTTTGAAGAACAAATGAAATGCAAAGCCTTAAATTTTTTAAGTTTTAGCACCTCTCGAATTTGTACTTTCTGCCACAACTACTATTTAAAATATGGTCAAACTTTGCGCATTGAACTTGCTCTACAATTTTGTAAGTGTTGGAGTGTCCTCGTGAACAAGTCCTAGGTATTTGTAGGTCATAGCTTTCTCAGTAGTTTGCTATTTTAGCAAGTCAGTTTACTCCGTTGAAGTCGATGACTTGTAGAGAATTTACTGTTCCATCCGAAAATAAGCTGTCTAGTCATATTGTGTGTACTATTGATTTAGTTAAAACTTCATCACGCATGTAAACTTCACAGGGTTTGCGATACATAATAATTTTTCCCCATATCAATATACTGTTAGGGTTTCTGAGCTCGTTGTCTAATTGACAGTCATAACATGGTCAAACTGTGTGTTCCGCTGTTGTTTTTAAGAATAAAATAAGCATCATTTACTGACATGACTTGACTGTTTTTTACACAACAGTTACTCCAATCGCACATGTTGGATTAGAGAAAATGAAACCAACTCGGCGCTGAAGGTCGAATTGCACATCTAACATTCCATACCCAACGCACACCTGTGGAGTAATCGTTTAATATTTTATTCAGGCTGATATATTATAGTGAAGGATCTAACCAGTAGATACAGGATTTAGATAACTTTCATAATTTTGGGAAAAAATCATCAAACACATGCTATTTTAAGTGCAAGATTTTAGGGGTTATTTTCTCGGGTTGGGCAAAGGGGCAGGGGCTTCTATCTTTCTTTTTTTTTACATACAAGCATCCTCTTTCCCCAAAGAAGTTGACAATGAAATGAGTACACTTTTTAGTGCACAGTACACTATTGGGATGGTTCAGGGGGCAGCTGATCGCTAAGACATTAACACACTAATGCCATAAGGTGCAATCTTTAATGTTTGCTTAATTAATTAATTTCAATTAATCCATTAGCCTCGCAGGAAGGGAAGCTGGGTGCGGTACGTACCCGAGTACATTACGCAAAAAGTGTCATACTTACGTTGCCTTCTTTGATAACATCATGAAAATATATATGGTTTTCCAAATCTCATGCTATCCTTGTGGTGCCATTCTCTCAAGAACAAAAGCAGTTTGCTCCAAACGCATGCGCAGATTAGTTAGCGTCAAAGTCTACTGTATGTTAGGCGACAGATGCATTTCACAACAGATAAGATGCATGCGTTCTAAACTCCGTTCTCAAGTTCAGATGCACAGCTTTTTTTATTTTTTGTAATGAGTGATATCACACTCTCGTTTTGGCTGGGGATAGCAGATGTATTTCAGGTAACATCAGTTCTCCTTTTTTAGTGCAAAGAGCGTTACTGTGACTGCGTATCTTCTGGAATCTTCCCTAGCTCGATTCAAGAAATGTCGTGTGCTGTTTTATAACTATTGTGTGTTTGCCAGTGTTGAAATAGAGAATCAGAACATATTGCTTCTCATTAGCAGCTTGTTTGTTTCCTCCTCTATGAAAGAGAGCCCAAAGATCACATTCAGCCAAAACTTTCCCGCATTAGTCACATGTAAAACTAGTAGCACTTACTGAAACCTCCAATTAATTTCATCAGTCGATGAGGCAACTCACTCACTGATGTAGGATATAATTTCGGTCAAGTAAAGATCTCTACCTTCAATACTTCTCGTTGAAACGCTCCTCAGTTGTATTACTTGATAGCACTGTGTATTAGTTTGATGTGGTTTTATTGTTTACACCAACTCGGCTAGCAACAGAATTAGAACGCACTATTCCGTGATGTGATGTGACTATTTGATAATTAGATTAATTCTTGTTTATCGGTTAAATTAAAATTTATGTTTTGAATAAAACATCGTTTCTCTTCCACTTTTCAGCAGATATTTAACTTTTACATTCCATTTATCTCCAGCAGTAAGTTAGAAAAATACACATCTTTCTTATATTTTCATGGAAACAAAGGTATCTTGTTGTATACATTGGTGAGGGACACAAAAGTATCAAATTACAAATGTCGGTATGAAAAGTAATGCTACAAACTGAACGAAACTCAAGATAAAATACCACAATCAATTTAAAACCGTCTTGACAGACGGTAATTGTAACATATTTGTTGGGCAAAACACAAACATGAAACACACACACGGCTAAGATTATATCTTATCAAGTTTTTGTCCGTTCATGTTCTGCAACGGGGAAAAGGCCTAGTTGACTACCAAGGGAGAGAACAGCAGGGGCAAGGAGGACCTCTGTGACTACTGCATCATAGCTGTGAATTACACTCTGCATTATCTGAGATTGTCTCACTAGTTCTTTTTTATGAGAATATCGAGGTTGTAGTTTTAAGAATAACCCTGAGGCTGACATTATGAAAAGATTGCAATTTTTCGTGTTTAAAATTTGTAAATACAATACAATCTAAGAATATTCACAACAATGTTTTTAGCCTAAAATCCCCAGAAAAATAAGAATATCCATTCTCCACTGAAAAAAACCAACCTTATTTTAAAAAAAGTGTACACTCTCCCACACTCTCCAGTAGTGGGGCTCTTTTGTGAGGAGCAACTGAGCTTGGGGAGATGTGGAGTAACCCCTTAGCCACTATTAAGCTCCCAGGTCCATCCTGACCCGGAATGGTAGCACCTGCTCAGGGTTCCTCACTTAGGGTTACTTAGCACCCACTGCCTTGTGGATGGCTACGGATAGCTAAAGGCTAAGGGAGTCAAGCCTGACAGAAAAACCAGAGTGGTAGCCCCGTAGGCAGCCTGATGAATATTATCCAGTCGCTGGCAGCTCCTGCAGTCGACCTGGTCCCAAATGTACTGGCCATGCCTTTCCTTTGAACAAGACTAGTGAGACCGAGAGAGGGATCTGGTGCTGCGCAAACCAGTCTCCTCTTAATTTTGCCCAGACTTAGCAACTGGAGAGGCAACTTCAGCATGTTGTATGGTCTTGCCTGGCATGACATCAAACCGGGGAGTGGCAGTTACCGGTTCTAAGTTAGGGCCTGATTGGTGTAGGGCTGGGTGCCAGGGGCCACTCCTGACAGTGGGAGGGACTATTTAGCCCCACTGGACAGCTACCACACACTTCAAGCTGAGCAGCCCTCAGCCAATAAGGTGCTGTCCTGCCATGGTTCACCTATCCTGTGTGGGTGCATAGGTCTTAGGCTTGGAAATAGGCTGACAAGTGGACCACAATTCCTTCACCCACAGATAGAGCAAGTCGAAAAAGCCCAGCTCTCAAGTTTGGGAGCTGGAATGTTCGAACGATGACTGGCTTGAACATGGACATACGAGATATTGATGGCCCACGCAAAACTGCTGTGATTAGCAGTGAACTAACAAGACTCAATGTTGACATTGCAGCTCTGCAAGAAACACGTTTAGCAGACTACGGCAGTCTCAGAGAGGAGTACTCATTCTTCTGGCAGGGCAAGAGCGAAGAGGATCGCAGGGAGCAAGGAGTTGGCTTTGCCATCAGGAACAGGCTCCTTCCAATGGTGGAGCCCAGCGACTATAAGTCAGAGTGAGTCATGCACATTAAGCTCAATACTGTAACAGGAACAATCCACCTTGTATCTGCTTACGCTCCTACTCTGACATCCAGTAGTGACATCAAAGATGCTTTTTACAGTGAGCTTGAAGACTCCATTAAAAGACTGCCAAAAAAACACTCCCTGATAATTCTTGGTGATTTCAATGCTAGAGTAGGTGACAACCAAGGGTCATGGCCCATCAGCCTTGGGCATGCAGGTGTCGGCAAGTGCAATGAAAATGGTCAGCGGCTCCTCGACCTCTGCACACATTATCACCTCTGCATTACCAATACATTCTTTGTAGTCAAGAAGCAGCACTGTGTATCCTGGATGCACCCAAGATCCTAGCATTGGCACCAGCTGGACCTTATTATCACCCGCCGTGAGCACCTACACACTATTTGCACAACCTGTGTATTTCACAGTGCTGACTGTGATTCCGACCACTCCTTGGTCATCACCAAGGTCGCCTTCCGTGCCAAAAAACTTTATCACGTTAGGAACCACACTAAGGCCCGTATTAACGCAGCCGCCACTTCCATCCTAGAGAAAGCTGCGAAATTCCAAGATCTGCTTAACAGCAAACTGAGAAACTGTTCTGATCTAAAGGCAAAAGAATGCTTGGACCAGATCAGAGACACCACCCTCGCTGCTGCCATCCAAGCATTTGGCAAGACAAAAACCAAGAACCAGGATTGGTTTGACACAAACATTGTCACTCTGCAGCCGCTGATAGAAGCCAAGAGAGATCTGCTGCTGGAACACCGCAAGAATCCAACACCTGAAACACTTGCTGCCCTAAGGCTGGCCAGGAGTCAAACTAAGGAAGAGTGCATTAGGTGCGCCAACAAATTTTGGCTGGATCTTTGCTCCACCATCCAGGTTGCCGCTGACACTGCCAACATCCGAGCCATGTTTGAAGGCATTAAGAAAGCTATAGGTCCAAATCCAACCAAATGTGCCCCACTGAAATCCTCGAATGGTGAAGTAATTCAAGACAAGGCCAAGCAACTTGAAAGATGGGTTGAACACTACTCTCAGCTCTACGACCATGAGAACATAGTCTCCGCAACTGCCCTCGACCAGATCGAGAGACTGCCAAACATGCCTGAACTAGATAATGCCCCTACTCTAGAGGAGCTTCTAGGTGCCATCAAAGACATTTCATCTGGCAAGGCACCAGGATCAGATGGCATACCTGCAGAGGTCTTTAAATGTGGTGGTGACCACCTTCAAAATGTGCTCCATCAGTTGTTGTGCAAATGCTGGGAGGAGGGAGCAGTCCCCCAAGAGATGCGAGATTCTATCATCACAACCCTGTTCAAGAACAAGGGTGACTGCAGTGACTGCAACAATTATCGGGGCATCTCTCTCCTTTGCATTGCTGGCAAGCTCTTTGCCCGTGTGGCACTCCGTCGCCTTCAGCAGCTTGCAGAAAGAGTGTACCCTGAATCTCAGTGTGGTTTTTGATCCCAACGCTCAACAGTTATGATCTTCTCTGTGCGACAGCTACAAGAAAAGTGCAGGGAACAACAACAGCCTCTTTTCATTGCCTTCATCGATTTAACTAAGGCTTTTGATCTGGTTAGCAGAGATGGCCTCTTCAAGATCCTGCCTCTCATCGGCTGCCCACCAAAGCTTCTGAGCTTTCTGGAGTCTTTTCACAACAACATGCACGGTACTGTTTGATTCGATGGCAACATGTCTGAGGCATTCAACATTCACAGCGAAGTCAAACAAGGCTGTGTGCTGGCTCCCACCCTCTTTGGAATCTTTTTTCTTTTTTGTTCCTGAAACATGCCTTTAGAACAACAAATGCTGGCATTTTTCTCTGTTCCCGCACTGATGCCAAACTTTTCAATCTTGCCCGACGCAGATTGAAAACCACAGTCAGCCAAGTTTTCCTCAGAGACTTTTTGTTTGCCGACAATGCAGCTCTGGTTGCTCATAGTGACAACGATCTCCAGAACCTCCTCAATGGCTTTTCGAACGACTGTGATGACTTCGGCCCAACGATCAGCCTCCAAAAAACCAAAATCATGACTCAGGGTACAGACGTTTCCTTCTCTCTCTTCATCAAGGACTATGTACTTGAAACGGTCAACAGCTTCATCTACCTTGGTTCTACTGTTACTAGCACCACCTCCCTTGACACCGAAATAGGAAAGAGGATTGGGCATGTTGCAACCAACATGTCAAAGCTTTCACAACGTGTCTGGGAAAATCAGAAGCTCACTACTCCCACCAAAATGGCTATCTACAGAGCCTGCATCATCAGCACGTTCCTCTATGGTATCGAGTCCTGGACAACGTATGCAGCACAAGAAAAACGCCTGAATGTGTTCCACCTGCGCTGCTTGCGGCGCATCCTCTCCATCTCCTGGTAGGACTGCATTGCGAACAGTGCTGTCTTAGAGAGAGCAGGCATCCCCTCCGTTTACACCCTTCTTCTCCAGAGACGTCTGCGGTGGATTGGCCATGTACATTGAATGGATGAGGGCCGCATTCCCAAGCAACTCTTGTACGGAGAACTAATACAAGGAAAAAGGCTGGTAGGACGACCGAAGCTCCGTTTCAAGGACGTGGCGAAGAGGGACATGCAGGCCATTGGTCTTCCAATCGATTTGTGGCAGACTCTTGCCAGTGACTGGAGTGCGTGGAAAACAAATTGCACCGAAGCCCTACGAGAGGGAGAAAAGCTTCTGCACATCACAGTGGATACCAGGAGAGAATGTCAGAAGGCCAGGGCCCTTGCTCCACCCGCTGATTCCACTTATGTCTGTGGTTCTTGTCACGGCATCTGCCAATCAAGAATCGGACTCCAAAGACATCTCAGAAAATGTTTAAGGAAATGTACAATTACTAACACACACTAAAATTATGGACTAGATTGTCCGATAATGCCAATAACAAACATTCTCCCACACCCGAATCTTTTTTTTTTAATGACTTTAACTGTCCCCCGTCTGGCTCTTCACCCTAGAAGCAACTAGACATCTATTAATCAAGGTCACCGCTTTTGAGGCCTTGGGGAAGAAAACAAAACTGTCAAATTGAGTTTGTAGCCCATATTTTGTTATTTTCTGTCGCTGATTTCCACCCGGATGCCGGGCATGAATGTTATATGTGCAATAGGGTTGCATGCATGTGTAAGGAAGCATTTACGCTCAAGTCACTCAGAGAGGCAGGCCGCCCTGGCGGGGTAAAGTTGTTTCAGTCCACTCCTTCGGTGCACATGGACAACTGACCAGCAGTTCACACTAACAGGAAAGAATTTTAGATATTCCAGTACCCATAGAATACCCTGAATTCTTCAATGCCAAGAATTTGATCCATTTTGATCGTACTCTAGAGTCTGCCCAAAATAAACATGCTGATGATGCGTTTTCCCGAATCGCTTAATTAAGATAGAATACTCTTGATTAATTAAGATAGAATACTCTTGAAAGGTTTGAAAAAGTCTGATAATTTTTGTGATTATTTCTGACTGTCCACAACATCAACTGATTTTCAAAGTGTCGCTACACTGATTTTCGAGTTCGACTACCAGAATACTCAAATTATCTTTGGAATCACTGGGCATTTACGAACACACGTATGTTCAGAGATTCCCTACACAGGTTTTAATTAGGCTTTCTGTGGAAAATCTGAGAACATTTCTGACGGTAAGGAATTTCTACGCTGCCAGGCATAGTCGGCTTTGGTTTAAAAATAGCAGTGATAACTGAGATTAGCCAAAACGTTTCAGCTATACATGTTCCTGGCATAGCTTTACAAGAGTAAGAATACCCTATTTATTCGCCTATACGCCGAGACCCTGAACTTTTGGGTACCAGAACCTGCTAGAAAATCATGAAAAGAAAACCCAAAACATCTAGCTATAGGCCGAGATTGAATATTTCTTTTCAACATGTACTGTTAAGTGAATAAACATAACAGCAAACCAAAAACACAAAAGAAGCATCCCTCTCGGGAAACATGCAACTGTAAAATGAATATTCATTTATTCATATAACCATTATTTAGCTCTTATTAACCGAGCTAGAGGTCTGTACGGGAGAATCTTGACCGAGGTCGTGAGTATACACTGAACGCAGTGAGGTCTGTACACACAACCGAGGTCAAGATTCTCCCATACAGACTGACTTAGCTCCGTTAATAAGATGTTTATTATATGGCAAAGAAGAAAACTTTAATTCGTTTAATGTAACTGGTTTGCTAACAGTTTGCTTGCGAACGGCGATGAGCTTAACTTAAAGCTGCCAAAATTTGCTCATCCTGTTTACTTTTTTTTTTGTCATCAGGCTTTTCGGCACTTCCATAAATGATTGAGAAGAAAATAAAAGAAAATGGTGAACATTTTGGAATTTTAGTTTGCTACCTTTTCAATGCAAAATGAAACCGGTCTAGATGCCGGTCTAGATGGGAAAATCTAGACCGCGGTCAATATCGATTTCAGCCAATCAAATTCGTGAATTTGGTAGTTCCCAGTCCTTGTGAGACACAGCCATATAATAATTGATAAATATTATGTTAATTACCAAATAAATATTACAACAGAGCCAGCAGAGTGATTCAATCACAAGATGTCTTTAAATTTAAATATTCATGTTAGAATATTTATCTTCAATAAGTTAACTTAAAAAAAAACATACTACAGATTTTGCACTGGAATGCACTGTACCTGTTGGCATTCAGGTTTCAATGTAGATGGATCGATGTAATCTGCGTGAGGTTTACATGTTTTGTTTTCTGGTTACAAGACTTACCACATATAGTCATGACTACCGAGACTGAACAATGCATCCTCCAAAAGAAAAAAAGGCCAAAAACTAAACCAGTATACTAAGGGAGCCCAAGATATGATGGTTAGAAGTCACTGGTACCAACCATTTTGAAGTCAAGGGTCTCTCTCTAAAGTATTTCAAGAATTAAATTTCAATCAAATCAATCATTGTGCATATTGAGTTTGCCTTGCATGCCTCCCATGCCTCACTGGAACACATATTGTACACACTCAGTGAGTGAAGATTAACAATGTACTATTTAAATGGTTATTAGGGGCTTTTAACATGCGAGTGTGGATAAATGCTCTTTGTGTCTGTGTTTTTTTATACAGGGTCTATTCAAGAATCGCAGTCATCCCGTTTAATAGGGTCTCCCCAAAGCAAGATCTGGGGAAGTCAATGGCTTTCCAAACAGAATTAAAGCCGCTGTTGGAGAGGGCCATTGAGAGTATTGGTGTTATACTTGAGTTGAGCACAACATTTAAAACGATGCAGAGTGACAGTATTTTTGATGAAATTCTAGCAATGAGCAATGAGCTGAGCGATCTAGATATGAGAGCGCAGTTTAATTACTCATTGCTGCTCTTCTCGACTGGAAAGGTATATCATAATTATGTTACCATTTTAACCTCATGTATTTAAATCTATTTGTAATTATCCATCATCTGAGTGCATGTCTAAGCTTCTCATGGACCAAAATTCTGTCAGAATAACAAGATCTTAGATTAAAAAAATATTCCTAGAATGAGGTTACTTTTTTCTTTAAGTTTATTCTACTTTACAGGAAATCTGTTACAAAAAGATATTTAAAAAAATTGTTCAAAACCGTTGTGCTGGAACATAAATGAAAATTGTGATGTTGAAGTCGCTACGGATCGCACTGGCAATCATTCTAAAAACCGGTGGGAAAACTCTTCACGTTTTCTTTTTTCTCTCTACTTGGCCAGTCTCAATTTCAGGTATTTGTGGTACTCTTCTTCTACTGCTTATGTTGTTAATGACAACAGCAAAAAAGGAAACACTATTCTTATTCATTCAACTTTTTTTCTGTGGAATTGCTGGCTTTAATGATCAGCGGAACTCGTTGTGATCTTGCAAGATCAAAATTTTAGTTCAGTGCAACCTTAATTGGTGACTTTAACACGATGAAAGGTCAAGTGTAGAGTTAGCTTTAAAAAATGTCACAGCCCTTAAAAACAGTCTAGTTCCTGAAAAATCGCACCTACAATGAGCGACAAAACTAGTTGAGACATTTTTAGGAAATGACGCTTTTCGACATTTAAGCACTTGTTCTATTTTATTTGTATCTAGTGTTAATTCTCTGATACCCCCAGCCCCCCAATTCAATGTTGTGTACGCGCTGTGGTCTGTGCAGTATAAGAAATGGAAAAATCGGCATTGTTTGGAGGGAAAGGGGGGGAATCTTCCCAAAACGCTCGAAAATCGAATTTTACTGCCAAGTGTGTAAACACTTTTGTCACCCATTGTAGTTCTATAAGTGTCAAAAAAACAAAAAACAAGAAAACTGTTTCGAACCACCTTAACTTTAATACCTATTACACAGATTCTAGAAAAAGTTGGAATGAAAGAAGAATATTTCCCCATTGAAACAGACTGGATGAAACAAGCTGTAATCCCCAACCATAAAGCAATTATCGGTTTGAGGAAGCCAGTAGCTTCAAAAAGGAACCATTAGCTGGTGCTAAAACTAAATCAGATATGTCAGATATCTTAAAAAAACATTGCTAAAGCAGCAGCTGAGAACCCTCAAAAGGTTAAAAGTTTATTACAGTGTAAATCCTGCTGTTCAATTTTTTTAAGCCACTATTTCTTGGAAGTAAATAAATCAACAATAGAGTGTGTGCATGTGACGTCATCGAATTCTCAATTCCAAAACTAAAGAGACCCTAAAGGTTTTATCGTCATCAGTTATGAGAGGTACTAAATTTATCTCTGTTTACAACTTTGCAGCTCAATGGCGTCCTTCGTTTGAAAACCAGCGCATTTTGAATTTCGGGGTTATGGTGGTGTGTGAGATGAAGTTCAGATTGCATTTGTCGAAAATTATACACTTATCTTGTGATTTTTAGCCATCATAGGAGTTAAAGTACTAGGGAAAAGTGCTTTTGTAAATGTTTTTTGTTTGGTTCAGTTAATCAGTTGTCTAGATCGCCAAAGTAAGTTCAAGATGTTTACACTATTTTTCCAGCTGCCTTATTGGTGGACTAAGGAGGTTCTCCAACATGGCAGCTCTATAATAGGCTTTATAATTCTGTGTGGATCATTTTGATGAATATCTCAACTTCGAGACAATGCACACACCTTAAACTTGGAGAACTGTCTTCTTTATTTATGGTCTATAATATCACAATTTCTTGACTTTATGCACTGAATGGTTTTTGATTTTATTTGTCAGTGTGACAATGCACACACTCTATTGTGAACGAATAACAAGACAAGTATACCAATCTTTGCAAGTATGATCTAAACAATAATAAAAATTAAGTCTGACTTTAACATCAGTTAATTGACAATTAGCGTCCATAAAAAACAGCTAAACAGAGTTTTAAATGTAATAAATTTTTTTGATAATTATTCCTAAGCATCAGTGCCAGTGTAAAGGAAGGAAAATGAATCAAATATCCGTGAATTTAAGAATGATTAATTGCTTTCTTTAGGTTGAATTGTTCTTCAAGCATAAGTTGGTTGCAAGAAAATGTGGATGTAGTGAAGCACTTGGATTTAAGGTGGCACCTATGCTCAATCTTGTAAATCCGAAGGATGAGATCAACGCAGATGTCTTCAGGGCTTTCATAAGATGCACAGGAATTGGGTGCAACGGCATAAAACTTTGATTTACCAATGGTATTCAGCACCATTGGACCCAGATACGAGAAGTGTTTTGCCAAAAAATATATTGGCAAAGCTGGACAGTGGTGTGTAACTTTTATTACATTATAATCTTTAGAAAATTAATTTACTGCATACAGTAGGTTACTAAGACAATGTTAAAAGAGGTGTATATTGTATGTATCACCTTTTGCTCCAGTCACAACCTACCCTGATCCAACGTAGCGCAAATGCAATTGCTTATAGTACACAGATGTTGCAATACTTAAGTTTTTGTATATTTTAACACTCAACCTATTTTGCCCTCTTTCACCTATTCTCTCTTGCAACTTGTTTTTACTTTCTTTCCCCCTAGCAGTTTACCTTTGTTGGATTTGATATATCCACAGAGTTTCATTTCTGTAGCTGCTAGATAGACCCCTAGTCAAGACCTGAAAGTCCTGAAAGCTTCCAACAGGCTTGATAGCCAGTGTTAAGAATTCGTTTCTGCACCTACTGTTAAGAATTATTTTCTGGACATGATTTGACCTAATTGATGACTAAATTGTCAGTGATTATTCTGTCAGAAATCCAGGTCTGAATTAATGAACTGAACTTATCTTGTTTTTGCCTTAAATGGAACACTCGGATGTTTGTTTTCCAGTTATTCATGTTAAATATTTGAGTTAGGTAAGAAAACTTCTGAAGAAGATAACTTAAGCTTTGAACTTAACATTGTTATTTACTGAATGGAATAATTTATGGGCATCTTTAGTGTCAGCAATTAAGTCTCATTCAATTATTCTGGTCCTTTTATAGTTATCAAGCTTTATTGGCCCAAGATAAGCTGTTTTCGATACAGTAAAGTGTTATGTTCATATGTTTGTTTATATGTTCAATGTTGTAGTTAGGGAAAAATGGATGTTGCTGTAAAGATTGTGTCTCAGTGTTGAGGCCATAGGTTACTGTCAATGAATGGAAAGGGACATGTTTTGTGCCCATTTTGATCCTTGCAGTTGCTTATATAATTAGATAATGCATCTTGAATAATGAAAATAAGGGTGATGAACAATCAAAAAAATTCCAGTCACAGAGGCATGAAATTTTTGTGCAATGCTCTATTCTCAAGAAGTACTATATTAATTATTTTTAGTCACCAGATAATTCCTACTTATGTCAGTGAATGAAGTTTACTTGACCATATTTATCTTAGATCTTCTGCCTTTGATGTCATTACCAATGACTGTTTACAGACGATCCATTTTCCAAGTTGAGTGGCTCACAGCCACTTTGATTTCCATTCTGTTAGGGAGCCGATTTTCTCCTTTCAAATTCACTTCTGAGAGGACTTCATTTACCAGAATATCTGGATAACCTCTCACTTGTCAGGAGTACCCGATGGAGCTGCTCGACAGAAAACCCGCTCGGGAGGTTGCAATTACTCTGGCTGAGAAATATTAGCATTAGATCATTTACTGGCTGGGATTTTCGTTCAGCATCTGGCTTGCTAAAAACTGATTTAAAACACTCTCCCTAGCTGGAAAAACGTGACTTGTTTGTTTTTCCTGTGACTTTTTCGAAAAAGCAATCAAATAAACTGCTTCCGTCCTGGGACATAAAAAACGCGCAAGTGAGCTTCAAAGTTAAAAGTCTTCCACCGCGAGACGATAAAACCGCAAGTGGTCATACTTACTCCCAGCGCCACACGCTGCAAAAATAATCCAAATCAACACGCGCAGGACACCATCCCTGAAAATGATGGCTCCATTGTCAGATTGTTGCAGTTTATCTTTTTTATCAACCAGTAAAAATTGCATAACAACAGCAGCTGTCATTTTCAATGACGTAATAACACTAGTATCTCGAATGGCCAAATCCATTAAAAACTCTCTTTTTAATGAACACGGCCGATCTCCAGAATCTCCGCTCGTTTGTCGTTCCAAAGGCCTGAAGAAGCCGTCACTTCAGAAAACCGCTGCTGGCACTATTGTGCTGCAAGCAGTCAGCAGTTATAAAGAAACAGTGGAAAGCAACTTAAGGTTGGTAAATTCATTCCTATAATTCTCTTGCTTGCACACGGGGCAGTGATGGTACATTGTACTGGAATCAGTGACACTGTTCGCTCTCTGTTTTGCATTAATTCTTTCATTTATCGACAACTAAATTTAAAAAGGTATCGGCAACATAAGAACCTACACTCTAAGGTGTTCATTTACAACAACAACAGCTTATTTCTACTACTGCAAACAACTAAAAGAATTTACATCATAATTATAAATAAATAAATAAACAGTACAGTACATACAGTAGTGGGACACCCAAAATAACTAAAAAGCTAAACTAGTTGGGTGACCATAATTATAATAATTAAAAATGTGAGAGTCAGGAAAGAGGCACAACAAATACATTGGTACACATAAATATCATAAACTTGGTACAAGATTAAATATACAAAACAAAACAAAATAAATAGATATAAACCATCAAAATATCAGTAAAAATTAATAGAGACTAATGAAATGCGAAGTTAGTTCTTTTTTAAATTGATTAGAAGTACAACACTTGAATCTTTCATCAAGTTCATTCCATAATTTAGGTCCATTAAATCGAATATTACATTTGCCATAATTTGTTCGAATTTTTGGAAGATAGAAAGTAGATCTAGATGCAAAGCGAGTATTTACATTATGTTTACAAGATGTTTTGACAAAAAACGAATCAAAGATCTTTGGTAGTTTGCCAGTATTAAACTGGTGCATGAAAAAGAGAGTTTGACGCTTAACATAATCTTGAAGTTTAAGAAGGTTAAGCTTAGCAAACAAAGGACTTGTATATGCATCAAAATTTGAGAAAGTAATTAAACGGATTGTTTTCCTTTGTACTATTTGAAGTGGTTTAATATTATGATCATGAGTGTTGCCCAAAACTATACAGCCGTAGGAGACAAAAGGAAGAATAATGGCATCGTATAATTGAACTAGTGTTTTCGTATTAACAAAATGTCTAATCTTAGATAGGACACCAATACCCCTAGATATTTTTTTTGAAATTTGTTGAATTTGTTCTTTCCAATTTAGATGACAGTCTATGAGAATGCCAAGGTACTTAACATTCTTTTGTTGATCAATTGGCTTACCATCTATTTCAATGTTCAAGGAATTGTTTATCTTTTTTTGATGAGGATGAAATATTACAAAATGTGTTTTAGTAATATTGAGAGATAGTTTGTTGGCACGAAGCCATAAGCTAATTTCACTGAGTTCTCGATTAACATTTTGCTCTAGATGCTGTAAATCACCATGGGTATAAAATAGATTAGAATCATCAGCAAATAAATGGAAATCAAAAATAGATGAATTAGTGAAATCATTAATATAAATCAGGAATAATACTGGGCCAAGCACAAAGCCTTGTGGTACCCCACATGTTATTTGCAGAGGATCTGAGTCAAAATTGTCTAGAGAAATAAATTGCTGTCAGTTAAGTATGAGCGGAACCACTCATTTGGTAAACCACGAATTCAGTGGTCAGCAAAGATGGCAGACATGTTTTGCTTACTGCGTGTGATACGTCTTCTGTTCACTGCTTAATGCAGATTTTTACACATTTTTCTTTACTTTTTGGTGTATCTGTGTGTCCATTTATGTAACAAGTGAAATGTCATCAAACGACAAGCCTTCTCTGAAGGACCTTGAGTCGCTGCTCAATAGCAAACTCAAGCCGATTCACTCCAGGCTAGACAACCTATTCAAAAAAGTTGATGACAAATATAAGGCTCTACAAGCAAGACTTGATTCACTTGAGGCCAGGAATGCGAGTTTAGAAGCCGAAAATGCTAAACTGGCCAGCAAACTGCAATTCTGCGAAGCTTCATTGAACAATTTAGAACAGTATTCTCGCCGGGAGTGCGTAGAAATTTCCGGCATACCCGAAGCAGAAGACGAAAAACACGAAGGAAATTGCAATAAAAGGAGGCTCATTAATAAGAGTAGATATCACGGAAAGCGATTTATCCATAAGTCATTGACTACCAAAACAGTCCTACAGAGATGTAGTTAGGGAAGGCTCACAAGCTTCATCGAATTCTTCACGCTTCAGAGCGCCCAATATAGTTGTGAAATTTGTACGAAGAGAGCTGAGAGATCGCTTCTATAAAGCAAGAAAATTCCTACCGGATAAGACAACAGAAGACCTGGATCTTGGATTACATTCCGAGAACAAGATTTGTATCTCAGAAAACCTTACTTAAATCAACAAGGATCTTTTTAAGGACAGTTTGAAAGTTAAAAAGGATCTGAGGTACAAGTACATCTGGACATTCTATGGTCTATCTATCTTCGTAGAGATTCACAAAGCCCTGCTGTTGCCATAAACAAGAAATTGGATTTGGATGTCTTGAAGCAAGATGGTAGAGTTCATCCCTCCTCACCACAAACAACTGGCTAAGTTAAAACTTACTCTTCATTACTTATTTATATATTGTCATACACTTATAGATAACTTACCGCAGTTTGACTTGTTATCTAAAGTTGACAAGATATCCAGTCTTAATAATCATGATGTGGAAAATAATATAATGCAGCAGCCAGACTTTAAATATTACACTCTAGATGACTTTCTTAATAATGAGGATATTTCTCAGAGCAAATCTATGCTCTTATTTACATCTGCAGTCATTCTGAGTTATTTCGAGGGCTCCGCTGGTAAACAAAAGAATGGAGATCTGCTGTGAAAGGGACTTGGCGCAGAAAAACAAAGCAGCTGCATAAACGGTAGGCATAATGTTCTGTTTATATGTGCTAGTCGTCTGCATCGGTGGTCAACTTTTCTCTCGATGCTAAAGTAATCAAGTAAAGTGATCTCATTGTACCATACACTCGTCGTTTCGCTCATAGCAATTTTGGGTTGCTATAGATCTGGAAATTTGCTTAATCGAAAATTTCCCGAAAGTTGCTGGAAGACGAGGGACCATGGTTTGCCCTATTTTTCAGTCTTATTGGGTACATTAAATGCCTTAATCGTGGTTCAGTACTAGCATAACAAGTTAATGTTTGTCCTCTGGAAAACAAGGGACTATCGCGCGTTGCTCACCGTAAATGGCCGTCGGGTGGATTCATTCCACATTGTTCGCTGTCTCTTTGACCTTTGAGAGAAATGCTTTTGGTGAACTCATTCCACACTGTTCGCTGTCTCTTCGAGAAAAATGCTTTTATTTTGAGACCCTAACCTTATTAATGTATCAGCGATTCAAGATTGCCGGGAGTTAATTTACATTTGCAGTCATTCTGAGTCATTTCAAAGGCTGGAGAGAAAAAAGAAAACAGACTAAGGGAAGATATCTGCCAGATCTAAGTTCCGCTGAGAAAAGGACTTACCAAGGAGACAAAGCAGCTGGATAAAGGGTAGGCATATTTGTTTATATGCGCTAGCTCGGACTGCATTGCTGGACATACAACTATTCTCTCTGACGCTAAGATAAAGGGATCATTGTACCATACAATCAATGCCTCGCTCATAGCACTTTTGTATTAGCACTGATTGCTTTAAATCAGTGCAACTTTACATGATGGAATTTTCCAAAAGTTGCCGGATAACAAGGGTTAATTGTTTGCCCTCTTTTTCAGTCTTATTGGGTACATTGAATGCAAGGGACTATCGCATGTTGCTCACCAGCAACCGTAGTTAAATCATGCAATGTATTTTATTTGGCATAAGTAAAATGTTTAAATTGTCTATGTTATTAAAAATCTTCATCAGCTAAAAGAAGTCAAGATTTTACCTTCTTAAACTTTTCTTCAGTTTGTAGTTGAGAAGGAAACAACTTTCGCCTTTCTGTGTGGCTTTCTTTGAGCAAAAGTATATCATTTGTCGCCTTTGGTTCTGTTTCACAAGGCTAGCTGGTCAGACCAGTAGGTTCTGCGTGTAATCTAAGCAAGTGTCTGGAAAATATTGCCAAAGTACAATTTGAAAGGCATAATGCACGAAGTGTTTGATTGCACCAAGCAAGTGAATTTCCGGTAATAAACACAATCCAAAACAGCTTTCATTTGAACTCGTCGTTGACCAACCAGTTGAGGCAACGGTTTCATTCTGCACGCTAGTGCCGTGAATTAACTAGAGTCGTGTAATGAATGATGTATTGATGAACTGTATATCGTAATGGACACTTCTGCCAGTTTAAAACTCTTTGACCAAAGAGCGCACGTCTGGATAATAATTTTGCCAGATTATTTGGCAGGAATTTGTCGCCTGTGGTATTGGGCGGGCATAAAGGCGAAAACTCCTTTTTTTGGCATGTTCACTCATTCACAAGGCCAATGGGGCAAATTCCTTTGGGGTGATCCGGGTCAGGATTTATGATCTGAGATCACACTGATCATGTTCACGAGAGGCCGCAAATGACTTCTGGAATGTCAGGAGATAAGTAGCCTGCATTGCAGCCAGACATGTTCACCAGCGGTTTAGACTGTCTGCGACGCAGGCTAGAGATAAGTTGACCCATGAGAAACTTGACATTAAAGACACTGCCTAAAGACATGGTCGCAAACAAAAGGGGTTGTGTTCCTAATTAATTACACGCTTTGACAAGGTCTGTGAACCCAGTATGTGCACAGGAACCACACGAAATTGCAAACGTCATGTCAGTTCATTGATTAGTAGAGAGGGTGATTGGGGGTATAGATCATGTTTCACAGAAAATTAAAAAGGCCTTTTCACAAGTCACGAAAACTGATATAATAGTGGTCGCAGCCGCACTAGAGATTTAATCGGGTTATTTCTAATTAATTAATTACGGTTAACCGGGTTACTGAAAATTCGTAATGCGGCCGCTAATTTCGGCTGTTCATGGAACTTAAACCGGGTTTATGGTGACTATGGAAATTAATTGAACAATAGATTTTTTAACCGGGTTAGGTTAATTTTAAACCACCTTTTTCCGTGCTTTAACCCACGTTAGCAGCCTCTTATCAGCAGTCTGATCAGCACTGTGCATTGGCTTTTTCGAAATCTGACATTTTGTTGGTTTATCTCACTTCACAACCCAATTTAGCGCAGCCGCTCATAAAATATAACCCCGTTATTATTATAACCAACCTTTAACCGAGTTTAGAATTTTTAACCAGGTTTCTAAAAAATAAACCCAGTTAACTCTCTTAGTGCGGCCGCAGCCAGTGGCATTTTACACTTCATGGAAAATAAAACAAACGTTCTGGAAATTCACGGCTCACAATTACTAAGACAAATCCAGTGCACGCCTGACGAACAACCAACGATTGCTTTTGCTGCGAATCCTTGCGGCTTCTGTCATGAGTCTTTTGCGGTGATCGCCTGACGAATGACTAACAATTGCTTTTGCTGTGAATCCTTGCGGCTTCTGTTGTGAGTCTTTTGCGGTGATGGCCTGACGAACAACGATTGCTTTTGCTGCAAATCCTTGTGGCTTCTGTCGTGAGTCTTTTGCGGTGATCACCTGACAAACAACCAACGATTGCTTTTGCTGCGAATCCTTGCGGCTTCTGTTATGAGTCTTTTGCAGTGATTGCCTGACGAACAACCAACAATTGCTTTTGCTGCAAATCCTTGCGGCTTCTGTCGTAAGTCTTTTGCGGTGATCACCTCATTGTAACGAACAACCAACGATTGCTTTTGCTGCAAATCGTGCAGCTTCTGTCGTGAGCCTTTTGCGGTGATCACCTGATGAACAACCAACAATTGCTTTTGCTGCAAATCCTTGCGGCTTCTGTTGTGATTCTTTTGCGGTGATCGCCTCATTGTAACGAACAACCAACGATTGCTTTTGCTGCGAATCGTGCAGCTTCTGTCGTGAGCCTTTTGCGGTGATCGCCTGATGAACAACCAACAATTGCTTTTGCTGCGAATCCTTGCGCCTTCTGTCGTGAGTCTTTTGCGGTTATCTCCTGACGAACAAGTAACGATTGCTTTTGCTGCGAATCCTTACAGCTTCTGTTGTGAGTCTTTTGCGGTGATCGCCTCATTGTAACGAACAACCAACGATCGCTTTTGCTGCGAATCCTTCCGGCTTCTGTCGTGAGTCTTTCGCGGTGATCACCTGGCGAACAACTGATGATTGCTTTTGCTGTGAATCATTGCGGCGGTGATCGCCTCATTGTAATGAACAACCAACGATTTCTTTTGCTGAGAATCCTTGCGGCTTCTCTCATGAGTCTTTTGCGGTGATCGCCTGACGAAGAGCTAACGATTGCTTTTGCTGCAAATCCTTCCCGCTTCTGTATTGAATCTTTTGTGGGGATTTGCTATTTTGCCAATGAAATGTTATACTGACAAAGGTAACTGACATCTGTTTGTTTCATAGGTTCATTTGAAAATAAAAATGACAGACACTTGGTAGCCAAAGCCTAATGAGGGCTTTGTAATCTTGTCTTGTTTTTACTTCATGAGCTAAACAGTTTTTCTTTGCATGGAGGTTCGTTGACATTTTGGAGCAATAACTGTGGGAAACAAAATGAATGTGAAAGTTTGTCATATGTGAGCGTTTGAAACAAGTGATAGGTTGCTTGTTGAACTTATAATAACAACAATAGATCTTCATTAACTGAATATCCAGATTCCGTCTGTTAACCGAATGGACATTGTTTATGCTTCACTCTTCTTTTGGAGGGAATTCACAATTTATTTTCAGAGTGAAGCTTGGATCCCTGAAGGATAATCAGAACACTGTAAGCACATTTTATCTTTCCCTTTTGTTTACTGTTGTATGGTAAGTGTAATCTTTTAAGTATTACAAAAAATTTCCAGTCAAATGTAAAAATGAAACCATTAATGTATTTTTTGCGTTCACAGTACACAATACTAAATCCGTTGTTACATTAATAGTTTTAAAGTGCACCTAACCCCAAATTTTTTTTGCTAAAACAAATCTAGACTTTATTTGAAGCATTTGGGCAAAGAAATTTTTGAATTTGGTTGAATCCTCGATTTTCTATGCCCTTTCAAAGTCGCGATTAAGTGTTTCACGACCGCGTTTTAGGGAGTCTGGGGCGGCGGTACCTGATGACGTCTACCCAGGAACCAAACACAATAGCACCTCAGTCAACTCTCTGTATTTGCTCGAGAAAATAAAATGCAAAACTAATCGTTCTGATGTATTTTGGGACTAAAACGTCCAAGTTTTATCTCAGAATCATTTCTTTTTCGTCTCTGGAGTCAGAGTTAAGTTTCGATTCGGAAGGCTCCGAAATAAACTTCGATCGAGCATGTTTGACAACTGTGAACTCACTGCTTAGAGCTTTGAGAGCAATTTACAATATTTCAAGCGACGAAAGGGAAGACGTCTTTGCGGACGAGCTGCTTGTATATTAGGAATGGAAAGCTAGATACGAAGTGGAGGAGCAGGCAAACGAAAAGCAGGAAAGAAAACTCAAGGACTGCTTTGGATGGTAATTTTGTCAACTAAACATCAGATTCCCACACGTGTTTATAGCCCATTTACATTTGTCCTTACCGAGAATGTATTTTGTCAAGGTTCTGTTAAATCCAGTTTGTGTTTTACTTTCAGTTGAATGCTTCATGTTTATAAGAGCGACATACGTGTTGCAGTTTTCGAGACTTGATGACCTCCAAAACATTGGCTTCGATCGATTGAAAATCGTATTGTTTGGACCTGTATTTTTGAAGCTGCAGGAAGCAAGGCAGAAGGAAACATTTCCTACAATTACCGATTTCACATTGTCACACGTTTTAAGTCGTAACTCCAAATAACCAATGTAAATTGTTCTCAAAGTTTACAGTGAAATTCGTCAGATAAGCGAAAAAGATGTGTTCCCTAAGCGGTCCGCAGATAATGTTATGCGGTCATATTTTCGACGCTATTGCACAGAATCTTTGTTGCACTGCTGATTTCCAAACCTTTGAAAAACTCTGTGAGTCTAACAATTTTGTTATCATGTAATTCTAGAGGGTTAATCTTCGACTTTCATCTAAATCAAAAGAGAAATAAGTGTTGGTTAGCGGCGTACAGTTGCGATCCATTTACATATCAGTATAACGCTTCTTGATCATGACCGGATCACACAACTTTGCCGGTTGTTATAAATACTGCGGGATTGGAAGACATAGGTTGTCAGTAGTATTTCTACAAATTGCTGGTTAGCTTTAAGCAGAAAATTCATGAAAATAGCGTTCGAAAGTCTGCAGAACAAATTCCAGTGAGAGTTCTTCAATGGTTCTCACAGATTCAGTTCGCTTGTTTCGGTTCGACAAAATCAACCATCGTTTACGTCTTTATTCCACCATTAGCCAATCATCGTCAGTAAATTGTACAGTACATTTCTCTTTAAATCTGGAATATTGCCGCAACAGCCGATAGCACCTCTGGAAGGCGTTTCTGCGCACTTTTCGAATGTGTATTGCGCCATCCTGAAGGAAATGAGAGGAAATGAGATATCCAACCTTCCTGGGTAGACATCACAAGAGCCGCTGGACCCATTCTCCTCAAACTCGGTCGTGAAACAAAATGGCGGTGTTTTGGAGCTATTTTCGAGATTTTGTCGTGGCACAGAAAATCAAGGATTTAACAGAATCCAAGAATTTTTCCGCAGAACTATTTCAAATAATAAGTAGATTCGTTATAGCGAAAAAAATTTGGGGGGTTAGGTGCACTTTAAGGAAATGTACCTTGCTATGGTATATTGCGATTACTTGCTCGCTGGCTGGCAAAAAATGGTATACTTGAACATGCTGGCAAACTTTTGGCAAACTTTTCTTAGGCTGGCTAGCTAGGTGACAAATTTAAAGCATGCTGGCTCGTTGACAACCTCAACGTCAAGCACTGACTGGGAGTCTGATAACTTCAAAATCCTGCTTGCTGGTAGTGAAGAGTGGGTATTTTTTTTCCCAGGGAAGTTAAATATTAAACAAGATTGACGTAGCGACACTCGGGTAATGTTGAGCACACTGTACGGTGGATTTTCTTCGAAACAGTCATTGGGTACTCCTGACTTGTAGGTGTGATTTAAATTCAATATTCTTGCAAATGTTATTTTTCAATAGTTAGTTCATGGCAACCTACACATTTTGCCTTTGTTGAAGCCTTTACTGACCACTGGTGGGTGGCAGGAAGGGAAGTGCATGTACAGCAATGTAGGTTTTCAGTGAGGCGCATGTCAAGGATAGATGCGTTTTTAAATGTATTGCCTTTCCAAACACAAGTGTCCAGGAAATGTGACACAAAATGTTCATTTAGGGATACTAAGTAGATTGTTTTAGAATTTTATTTTAGGGATATTTCTTTTTACAAAATTGGGATACAGGTTACTTCCAAAATTTACCCAGGTTATGGATTTTTCAGATACCCCCTAACAGGGCCTCCTTATTGCAGGTACTTAATGCATAACACTTTCATTCAAATAATTTGTTGCAAGCTTTGTCAAAACAACCAGAGGGATTCAATATTTTCAGACATATCTTAGCCAGTTTTCATTTCCATGAAAACTTATTGCAAAGCTCCAGAACAAGAGAGGAAGGAGGAACCTACCCCATGTAACATAATCCCAGTGGAATTTTGGCTAATAACATGGTAGATCTCACTAGCCAAAGAGCTCTTTCTACTAGCCATAAAACTTTTTTTCTCCTAAAACAGCAAGGAAATGCGCCAAAATACGTTGTTTGTGACAAATTTTTAACTTTTAGGCATTCCAACCTACTTTAGGCAAAGAGCCTGGAATCTTGTTCTGTAGAAAGTGCCAGATTACTAAGCTCCAGACGTTCCACTGATGCAACAACAAATTCTGCACTCCAAATGTACAATGAAAAGTTCTTATTCAAATTCATTTATGCAAATTAGCTTGTTTCAGTCTTCCACCCGTAGTCGCTCACGCATCCAAAAATGTCTTCTTTGGCTGGTTGAACGTGGGTAAAAAAATGTGCAGAGAGGCTGGAGACTAATCAGTATCCCGTAGACATGTGCAGTTTGTTCCAACCGGTTCTGTATTTTCAAGGCGGTGGTATTGTGGATAGTAATTATAACCATTTTTTGAGTTCCTTCAAGGTTTTTGCCTGAAGTTTCTTACACATATTTTGAGCAGTAAAATTTTGAACTTTTTTAAGACAGTTCCGGTTCATTCCAGCAAAATTTATCACTGTTGTGGTTTCCACAACCATTTTCAGAGGAAGGTGAGAGATTTCTCAACTGTATGCACATATGTGAACATCCATTAACTTGTCTACAAAGTTTCACTCTTCAGAGCATTGGCTGTGACATGGACATCCCCTGTTATTCGCATCACAAGATTAAACTGGCCTCCTTTTGTTGGTGGGAACGTATTCAAATTCAACACTGAAACGAGCAGCTGAAAGCCAAAACAAGCCAGTGAATTCATCGAGGTGCCCGCAGTGGATAACTTGGATGTAAGCTGTGATGTTCAGAGGAAGTACCCTTCTTTCTTGTGTAGATGTTGTGTTATGAAGCTTGACCATGATCAGAAATCAAGAAACAGAAATACTAGCAAAATAAAGTTCCCAGGAAAAAAAGGTAATTGTCATGTATTCTCTTCTCGTGAGTCTTATGTTGCAAGAGAGGGAGCTCGCCCTATTTGTAGTTTCCTTCTAAGAAAAAGTCCAAGAAAGAGGGGCAACATTCCTGACATTATCTTAATTGGGCATAGCAGTGAATCTTCACCTGGAGCAAGTCCAAGTAGCAAAAAGAGGTCCGAACACGTGAGGCAAATTCTTAGTGACTCCTCACCATCAAGTTCTGTTGATAGTGGGAGTTCAAAGAAGCAATTCCATGAAGAGATACCAACAATGCTAAATAATCCTTTTGAAGGTGACACTTATGAGCTCACTGGCATTTGAAGAAAAGCATTTTGCACATATTTTTCTGTGTAAGATCTGCGTGAACATTCCAACTGAGGCAGTAATGCTCAGTAATTGTCACCATGTCTTCTCTGAGCACTGCCTTCAACTCTGGCTGGCCTGCAATGGTGTGTGCCCTACATGTCGCCAGTGTGTTGACTTGGGGGAAGACATCCTGCCACTGCATCAACTCATGTTGGCAGTTTTTGATTTGTTTACAATATCTCACAAGTACTCTGAAAATGGATGCACAGAAAAGCTGAAAATAAACCAAATCCATGATCATGAGAACTCATGTAAATTTAGAAAGGGAAAAAAACAGAAGGGATCCTACCAAAAGGTAAAATTGTGTGATGTGTTGTGCCAATATCATGAGCATGGAAGACTAAAAGGCTTGTACACAGCTTTGTCAGACTTTTACGAAACCCTAACCCTAACAGTGTGGCGAACTTTCACTTCTCCACTCATTGATGTAGTTTCATTCGTTCTTCGCTGTTTTCGCTTTTTCAAACTGGTCCATGTTTTTAACGTGCTCTATGTTTACTTATAACTTAATAGCGTTACACCTAATGCCAAAAATGTTTGGTAGTCACAACAACAATGCTGATACACTGAGTGATCAATTTGTGACATCCATACAGATAATTCCTGGGATACCGTCTCGGTTGATTGCATACGTGCCATAGGGTGGTCAAGCAAGAGGTAAACTTTTACTTCCAACTAAAATGTAAAACCGCCATTTCTCCGCCAATACTTAGCCTTTTTCAAAAAATTTTTTCAGAAGTTAGAGATCATTCTTCGACCACTACTTTGAACCAAAAATCCAAATTTGAAGAAAATTGCTGACCCAAAGGTATACTGTAACCTTGATGTAACATTTGTTAATTCCATGAAGGATGAAAAAAGAGCTCTTACTGACGGTGGATAACAGGGCGCAGGATCAAAATTCCTACGTGACCTGTGCTACGCCACACAAGAAACAGCTATAAGTAAGCTAGGCACATTCAAAATCTGTTGTACTTTGGAAGACACCAAACAGATTGCTGACTTACTCTATTTCAATCTTGACAAACTAACTCTCACACAACTTGCTGCACTAGCTAAGGGGGTCAAAACTCACTCAACATTAAATATTGAACACTCTGAATGCAAAGTAGATGCAACTCAAACCCAGATAAACTTAGGAAAATTTTGTTACAACCTTTTGACACAGGAAATAGCTGGTGTCATCCAATGGAACAAAACTTCAGATATTAAGCACCATATTGAACAGGCAACAAACAAGCTTAACACGCATCGGAAACAAACAATTGCGATCAATCCTTGTTTCTTGCCACCAGGGAACTGTGCCAGGATTTTGTTCACGCAGAAGAATGCACCCCACATTCTTCATCCTCTCCAATCTGAAGTAAAGAAGCCAAATTTTTCAAATCTTTTATTATCAGTGAGATTTATGAACAAACTTTTCAGCTCCAGAAAGCCAAAAGAAGAATTTCCAGATGAGTGGTATCTCTATAAGTCAAGGGTTATAGAACTTGGTTGCCAACTCACGCTGTACTATTCTTATGCAAGATGGAGTAGTTATGTGTTTATGTGGTTCTGGTATGGCGGCGACACATGTAATGCGTGGCTCCGCAGTTTCTAAACCCTTTTGGGCTCCTCTTTGCTTATTGCTCCTTGTTTTATATGTGGTTCTGGAACCAAATCAACGCAGCAACCTTACGAGCCGAAGCAGCTGTGAAGCATTAAGATTAAAATTCCTGGAAGAAGTTTTATCATTTCGACTTCCTTCGAGGCATACACGCTGGAGGACGTTCACGCTGCCAAGGGTGCCTCACAACACGGGAGCTACAAGCTTGTTTCAACTGCACTTGAAGTCAGGGGATATTCATCCGAATCCTGGACCGAAGAAGAGAAATACCACTAAATATCCTTGCGGAGAATGCCAATGCAATGTGCAAAATAATCAAGACGCCATTTTGTGTGTGGAATGTCAAAGGTGGTTTCATGCAATGTGCATCAATATGAGCAAAGCGACTTTCAAATACTATCTTAAGAATTCTAATCTCCCTTGGACCTGTTCCTTCTGCTCTTTACCAAAGTTCAGTGATTCTTTCTTTGAACAACCGAATGATGGTCCTGGTTCTTCGATAATCAATTCGCAGGAGGCTTATGGAGGTGTTGCTAGAGATTTATGCATCGGCTCCTCAGATGATTATGCAGATCCCTCTGTTGTAGATGACAGTTTGAGGGAGTTTGCAATGACCCTGCGGCAATCATCTGTTAAAGATTTTAAAGTTGCGCACCTGAATGTTAGGAGCCTTCAATCGAAGATTGATGAGATTCGCTTGCTACAAGAATTATGTTATTTCGACATTCTCGCAATAACAGAGTCGCATCTCGACAGTTCTGTTCCTGACTTTCATATCGAAATTGAGGGTCTTCACTTTTTCCGTTTGGATAGGCCAAAACGTGAAGGAGGGTGTGTGCTGTACTACGCGGAAAATCTTACTGTCATTTACAGAAGAGATCTGTCTGATAAGAACCTTGAGGCTATCTGGATTCAAGTGAATTTCTCATCAGTAACTGCTTTATTTTCTGTTATTTACAGAGCACCAGATGATAATGACTTCTTCGATAAATTTCAGAAACAATTAGAAAGCGCATGGCTCAGATCATCCTACATCTTCCTATTAGGAGATTTAAACTGCGATCTGAACATTCTGAACACTGTATCAAGGAACAAGAACACAGCAAAGTTGTTGAGTATTTTTGATGCTTTCAATTTAGAGAATACAACAACATCGCCAATTCGTGTGACACCAACTTGTGAATCACTAATTGACCTAATTGTGACATCCAAGAAAGAATTGATCCATTCATCTGGTGTTTTCCACTTGGGAATTTCTGATCACAGCTTAATTCACACTTCTATTCGACTGACACAAAAACGGCCTCCCGCTAAAATCAAAACTAGGAACTACAAGAAGTTTAATGAGGCCAACTTCCAGCAGGATATTTCCTTCGCGCCCTTTCATGTTGCCTCTGTTTTTGACAATCCTGATGACAAACTATGGGCCTGGAACAAGTTATTCCTTGATGTGTGTAATCAACACGCACCTCTTAAAGATGTAAAGGTCAGAAGCTCCTCACTTCCTTGGATTACAAACAGTATCCGTCTTAAGATTAACCGAAGATACAAACTATTCAAATTGGCCGTGAACACTAAATGCCCACAAAATTGGAGCGAGCACAAGAGGATTCGAAACGAAATTACCACTGACCTTCGTCAGGCCAAAGCTATGTACTTCAATGAGTTGTTTACTGAGATTAAGACTACTAGAGCATATTGGAATCTAGTGCGAAAAGCCACTGCACCGAAGAAGCAAACTGTTGTTGGTCCACTAAAAACTGAGTCGGGTCACCTTGTTGTTAAGGACGACGAGAAAGCTTGCTTGATAAACACCTATTTTGCCTTGGTTGGTGAGAAATTGGCGCTTGATCTCCCGCCTTCAATCACGCAATCGCTGTCTTCTGATTTGGTGACACAGACAAAAATTGTACCATCACTTTCCAAGGTCAAGCTCTCTGAAGTTGGCGTTCTGCAACAAATAAAGCATCTTAAATCCAATAAGGCTACCGGTCCTGACGGTATTTCTCCAAAACTTTTGAAATTAGCCAGTCATGCAGTGAGCCCTCACCTCACGAGCCTTTTCCGATGGAGCATCCACCACGAAACTGCATACAAGGGTTGGAAACTTGCAAGGGTGTCTCCGATTTTCAAATAGGATGACAGTACCGATCCAGGAAATTATCGTCCAGTCTCTACTTTGTTGGTTCCAAGCAAGCTGCTCGAATCTGAAATCAATACCGCCATTGTCAATCATGTGACGAACAATAACCTGATAACTCCTAATCAGTAGGCCTATAGGAAGGCTCACTCTACTGAGCTACTTCTCATTCATCTCAAAGAGAAACGGTGGAAGTTTGTTGATGACGGCCTCACAGTCGCTGTCGCTTTTGTAGACTTCACGAAAGCCTTTGATAGTGTATTACATTCGCGCTTATTGGACAAATTACATGGACAGTTCGGCATTGATGGTGAACTCTATGCATGGATCGATAGCTACCTTTTGAATTGAAAGCAGTTCACGACGATAAATGGAAAAGAATCATCGAAAATGTATGTTAGGTGCGGAGTACCACAGAGCTCGGTGTTGGGTCCTACTTTGTTTACGCTTTTTACGAATGATTTACCTTCATTCATTAAATCTGGAGATACTTTTATGTACGCTGATGACACTACGGTTTTCTGTACAGGCTCCTTGCAAGACGTCGCCTGCAATTTACTAAATTGTACTTTTCAACTGGTGTGTTAACAACCGCCTTACTCCACATCCTGGCAAGTGCGAGGTTATGTTACTCTCCAAAGCTCGGCTTATTGCTCCGCTGCCTGCCATTTATATCGGCAAGTCCATCATTGAATACAAGGCTACGGCCAGGCTTCTGGGTGTTACCTTGGATTAAAACCTGAGCTGGATACCTCACCTGAAAGAAGTCATTAAAAACTTTGCAAACAAATTGAGCCTCCTGAAGAAATCCAAGTTTCTACCCAGTCATGTGTGCGAGTCACTTTACGTAAAGGTTATCCAGCCATCCATTACGTACGCAATGCCCGTCTGGGGCAGGGTTAATCAGACAGAGTTAGTTAAAACATTGGAAAGACAACATTGCCGTGCTGCTAGAATTATTTTTGGCTTTCCACCGGACATGCCAACAGTTGACGTTTTTAGCTACCGTTAAGTGGAACACTTTAGCATATATGTATAAACGTTCTTTAATTAAACTTTTTTTCAAGGGTTATCATGGCATGCTCCCTAGCACTTTGGCTGAAGAGTTGATTATCCACGGCGACAGACCTTCTTCACGAATGAAGTATGGGCTGATAGTACCGAGTTTTGCCTCCAAATACGTTAAAAACTCCATTTCCTATAGAGGGGCTGTCCTCTGGAATGCTATAGGGCGAACTAATAGATCGATACTAGAGAGCACAGACCTGAAATCTTTTTTGAAGAATGTTGTTAATTGTAACACTTTTAAGGAATTTAATTTTAATGTTTTAGCCCCACAAATAATTCACAAAAGATCAGAGAATTTTATTTATTTTTAATTATTGATCTCATTCGTTGTTATCAAAATTATATTTTTTATAAGAATTACTTAATTCTTGTATTAATTTTTTATTAACTGTATTAATTATTAATCTATAAATTGTAGTTATTTTATGTATCTTATTAGTACACGACCCCACAAGCTTGTTAGCTTTGACGTCTTTTATCGTGTATAAATAAAGGTTGTATGTATGTATGTATGTGCATAAAACCATAGAGCATGTCCAAGACGTTACTGAGAGCAATGATACCATGGGAGGCTTCTCTGGAGAGGGTGATGAGGCAAGCAACAAAACCTTCTGCCACATGTGCAAAAAATCATTCAATGAAAATTTCCCTTTATCATAGTGTTAGTGACATAATGAAAATGCATTGGCTTTATTGTTTGCAAAAAGCCAAAAAAAAAACACTTAGCAATGTTGCAAAGCAAAAATATGAATGCAGTATTTGTAATCGGCATGGGCATACCTACATCACCTGCCCTTTGAAGCTGCAACAAACCAACCAATAGACACTACTTCTTATTGCTTTTTTTACAGTTGCTGCAAATAAATTTTCCTTCTTGTATCTCCTTCATGCCAGTGCAGAATTGAAGTACCCACATTTTACACAGGCCCCACACATTTCAGCCATGGAATGGAGTAGACTACATTGAAAACATTGATTTGACATTTGTCACCAAGATCACGTAGATCAGCTTGTGGTAACAACTTCGTGAACACGACAATTTCCATTTTGGTTCCCCCACAAATTAACAAGGTTGAACTGCCTAATGCAAACATATTGTGGCGTGCAGTTGCATGCATGGCAGGTGCAGTCTTGCTTAGGTATACCAGTTTATCAAGACCAAAGACAAACAAAGTTTAACTGACATTTGGTTTGGTTGTGATGCTTCTATCCTTTGCCATGTAGCCATCAAAGACATAAACCATGTTATCAGAAATTGTAGCAGCTTGTGATGAAAGGTATTGAGGTGTGGATGTAGGAACTTCACAAACACTTGACACAATTTGATTTGTGTCTAAGTTAAACTGTACAGCACATATTTCAGTTATATTCCAATACTGGACTGCACTGTCATCTTGCAACTGAACCCCTCCAATAATATATAAAGTGTCTCCTTTCTAAAAACATCAGGACGGTAAGCCCTTGGTGCAATGCTTCCAGTTAAACATGACCAAGTGTATCCACTCATATTTAACAAATACAAATTTCCATCTTTGCATGTCTGTTGAAACACATGTTCAACATCTCTGTTGTCTAAAGAAATCCCCCAAATAGAACAGCTCATTCATTTGTTTACACGAAGTGTAAACCACGCAATGTTGTGATCCAAGATATTTATTCCTGAATTTGTCACAGTGAACAGAGCGCTTGTCGCATGGTTTACTATCATCGAGGATAGGCTCCAGTCTACACTTGGCTAAGTTACGTGAGCTTTAATGCTTCAGAAGGTGGCCATTTTGTATTTGTGCGTAACAGTTGTTGAAGATTGTTTTTTAGCTAGTTATTCGTTCATCTTTGTTGCTTAGATTTCACAGGCCAGCTTTCGTACAGTCGCCTTGTCTTCAAAGTGCCGATTACAGCGAGGAGTTGTAGGTCAACATTTCACGGTCTGGACCTTTGGTGCAGGTTGCGCCACACTCAAACTTTGGAGTCATTATTGACTCTCCCAAGCCAACATTTAACGCCTTGAATCTGCTCAGCAGAAAGTGTCTGAAAGTATTTGAAAGGCTCTGAAATTACTCGAAAGCAAAAGAGACTCTCCTGTGCTTGTGTTGTCCTTGCTGTTGAATCAAATTGGACAAACCATCCACACACAGTTGACAAGGGTGTGCTAGCCCACGATTTTGGCAGAAGTAATATGGGAATCTCTGTTGAACAATACCGATCAACAATCGGCTCTCATGACAATTTCCTTAAAACAAAAGATGCTTTGTCACATTTCAAGGATCATTTTTGGAATATAATGCTAATGATGTTTTGCATGAATGTAAACACTGAAACAAGTTGTTGGACAATACAAAATATGGAATGAAATAGTGTTTTGGTTTACCCAATTTATGTACTACAATGTTTACATGCCATTGTTGTTAAGGTTGGCAAATGATGTGGAGGAAAATCCAGGGCCTGTAATATTCAATGTATGTGATAGACTACAACTCCTTTTCAGTTACTTGCTTGGTTTTAATTAATTCATCACAGTATTGATATACATGAAAAATTACACTCTTTTGATTGGCTGAAAACAGCTAGGTGCCTTTTTCACGTATCACTAGTGCAAAAGTAATAACTCAAGTACAAATGTAAACTAGGTTCAGCAACAATAGATCACACTAGAAACCAATCAGATTTACACAAAGTAGGTTGTACTGATTGATACACAGTGGCTGAGCAAAACGAAATAAACAAAAGCTTGGACATTTTAATGTACATTGATAAACACTAACAAAATTGTATTCCTGAGTAAGATTTCAGCTGAAGGACAAATTTTCATAGCATACACTTCATTAAGTCAATACTACCAAATTTATCTGCTGTCAGTTTGTTGATTTACTGTGAATGTGTATCTTTCATGTATACATTACGAATAAGTAATAACATGACTTCTCAAGTGATAAGTGCTTGTAAATTTTTCAAAGACTTCAAACTGCACACACCCTGCAGGCTCATGACATTTGTTAATTGAAAAATTTTCTTGAGCTTATTTAAAATACCAAAGTACACTTGAATTAATTTAGCTTAGACTTTGTTGAATTTTTATGAAGACAGTTCAATAGAACTGACATCTGTTACATTTATAGTTAAAGCTACTTGATGTCAATTAGATAACCAGGGTTCAAATCACGTCTGTAGACCCCCTAAAAGCACTGTCGTGACAGATCAGTTCCGAACTGCCAGTCACGCTGAATTTTGATTGGTGCCAGATGTTCAATGTTTTCCTGGCAAATCAGAGTGAAGCAGGTCTCACAAGTCCTCTTGTGTGCTCTAACAGAAATTGATACACAAAGTTCACTTGCTCACCATGTTTGTTTTGGACCTTTTTGTACAGTAGATTAGCACTTTGCATGATGATATCAAGTTCACCTATTCATTTCATGTTTCCACATAGCTTGAATTTGGTAGACACACTGGCATGAAATTACAATGTCCATAATAAGAAAACCCGAAAGATTCTGGTATTTAAAATCATATGATAACATCATGAACTTGCCTGTACATTGAACTCTGTTGTGTGTAAGTTGTTTCTGTTTACAGTTCCTGAATTCTATTATGATGACACTCTATCTCCATTGAACTTTCTGTTAAATAAAACCTCCAAAAATTGTAAATCTTCATGGGTTAAAAATTATTAGCAATGTTAATAAGTACTACTCAACATACAATTCATTGAAATATTGCTTGTGTTCTGATATTGTTATGCATCTATCTTTTTTCCTAAATTCTTCCATTTGCAACCCCATAGCCACCTACCTCAACGAAATTTTTGTGTTCTTTATTGAAAATACAGCATTGTGATACTTTACATGTATGTATTGTCCAAAATTAGTGACACATTCATTGTGGCTTTTAGTGTAGGTTACCTCATTTCCCGTATGTCCCGGCCCTCCTGCGAAGTTTTGTGCTCTTGCACTGGTACACAAAATGTCAAAAATATTCATATGAAATGCTTCCCTAGAGTTAATTTCACATCACTTGCCTTGGACAAACTTCAGAACTCAATTCCACTTGGTTACGTACACAAAATCATGACTGAATCTATCTGGCCACTATGGGAGATGATGCTGACGCTTTTTAGTTCCTAAAATCCTCAGGTTACATGTGCAACCTTCGTTGTCAAAATGAGACATCCATAACAAAGTTTACCCAATAACCCTCATCTTGAAAATGAGCATTTCAGGACTATTGTATGCTAATTATCTTGTTTTATTGATTGACAGGAACAATATTGAAATCTAACCATAATCAGATATTAGCTATACTAATAGAAACTCAATAACAGACCAGATGCTAATAATTTGTAATCTTCCCCATCAAAACAGCTCAATTTCATAAGCCATACATGTACACACTGCCGACCTATTTTTATCATTATTAGGCCATGACCTGTTCCAGGAGATGAAATTGTCCCACTCTGGAAAAACTCTGTGGAGCTAGATCCTCTTAAAGTACCAGCCACGTAAGCAATTAAGTCAACAACAAAATCTAGTGACTCACATTTGTTTGCACCATTAGATGACCTTTTATTTCTTTTTTTATCTGAGGAAAGTTTAACTTGAACAAGCTCATTTGTACATCCCATGGTCTTTGTATTTATGCCACCCCACAACAGAAACATAAGCTCCTGATCTTCTTGATCTGGTGTATTTTCTGCTGGCATGGCCAACATTGTGCTCCCTTGCAGAGGGAACAAAGATGATCCTCTAAATTTATCAGTGTTTCAGCCAGAAAATTTTACTTGAGGGCCAAAGTGGCCCCTAAAGATCTTTTTAGGGGCCAATTTTTTAGGAAAGGGGCCAATAAATTGAAAGCTACAGAAGGAAAAAATGTATCAGGGTACCAAGGAAAATAAAGCAGTTTATTAGGATCTATGATTAAATTTAGTAAGTGCTTTTTGAAGTGTTTCTATTCAGTAAAGTTTCTTTTGAATCAGATACTAGTATGAAGTGTCACAACAAGTTTTTAGTATAATATTTAGAAGATTTGTTTGTTTAAGTTCAAGCACGTTTTTAGTAATTATATTGCTTCGCAAGCAGAAATTTGCGTTGGGTGTTGTAGCCACATCCTGTGACGAATATTAAATAGATATGACTCAGCTTGAAGCAATCAATTGTTAGTGGTTTTAAGATCAGTGTAATCAGATTATACTCGGTAATTGTCAAAGAATAATTGTAGCCCACGCTAAGGAAATTAGTATCAACCACAAGCGTTACGCATTAGGAGCTTAGAACAGACCGCAGAGAAACAATAGTGAGCCTTAGCCAACTTAGGTTTGCGGCCGGACATACATAGCCAAGGTGTTTACGCTAGTGATAATAAAATCTAGTGAATATTGTAATTTTAAGTCAGAACAATTAGAGCGATAAGATTGATCAGAATGAATGTACAAACGAAGCTGCAATAAAGTGGAGAAAACAACAGATACAGTTCTAAGTGTTTGTTGAACCAGCCACTGTGGGAGATTCCACAAAATGAAGGATCCTTGCATTACAACAGAACAATCCATAGGCATACATGACGTAGTCAATGATCAAGAGTTTGGAATGCATTATAGGGTGATTTCAAACACGGTCAGTTTTCCAGTATGAGAGAATTAATGCAGCAAAGTAAAAGGACAGATTGACTTCTTTTCTTATGTTGAATGTTTCAGAAGCAACGATCTTTCAATGTGATTTTCTAGAAGGACATATTGTGTGACAAAATAACCGTAATTGATCATCAACACCGAGAAATGTAGTCACCATTATGCCGTATTATGGCAACTAAACAGGAATTTTTGGTCGCCAAGGACAAAATGTCAGTTGCATTGGCAACCGTATCTATCATAATTTCAAGCCCTGGGATGGCTTTAAAATATTATGCCTGTAGTGTAAAAGGAAAGGGCCAAATTGGCCCTTTTTTCGTTTTTCTGGGGGCCATCTCTGATTGGAACGCGGGATTCCCGTAATGGCGTGCTCTGGCAGAAACACTGTTTATCAGGGCCAAAAACATAACAAGAAGTGATCTCGACGTCATTCTTACAAACAGCAAATTCAATTAAAGTGATGGAGTTTCCTAGCTCCCAGGCGGATGGTTCCTTGTGCCTTGCTCCACCAGTAAAAGCAATTCCCACTGATACCTGTTCACAATAGCCTGTTTCTCTCTACCACAAAATACAAGATGAGTGCCCCTTGGCTAAGAAAAGTTGCTCCTGGCGAGTGTTCAGTAAATGCTTTTTCCTAGTTACCTTCCTGGTATCTCCCAAATACTCATGAAAAGAGATAAAATAACAATTTTTGAAGCTCACCCCATTTTCTGACTCTTTGTCTGCCATATTTCATTCTAAAATTAGCCATGTGTCATTGAATGACGCATGCACAGAGGTGAGATCAAGCAAAGTGGAGACTGGAACAAGCAGTCTCAAATTTTTGCAAGGCTTGTGGGTTTACATTTCAATGTGAAATGAGTTCAAATGCTCGAAAAACTGTGTAAATTAAATTAAACTGTGCTTAATTGATGCATTTTTCTGCATTTTACCCCTGAAAATTTCCACATAATTTGTTATTTTTTCAGCACTCTATCAGATGGCATGAATTCATCTTCTGCAGTTGACAAAGATATTTGCCTCTATAATATTGGTAGTCTATATAATTTTGGTAGTCTGAAAATCCAGTTGTATTTGGCTAGTTGACCACCGCCAAGGTCAAGCCCTGGAGTCAATGGCACCTGTTATAAAATGATGACCTGCTAATAGGTGAAAATCCCCAACCAAGAAAAAATATTGACCAATCTCAGCAGACTGCACTGTTTAATGTTTACCCTTGACCTTTGTGGCTGCCAAAGTTTGCAACTTCTATATTTGGACACAACATTTCCAAAACCTTTGTTGTGGTGCCAACAGTGACACTAATCATCCTAATAGCTCCTCAACTTCCTTGAAGAAAAATCGGCTGTTTTAGTAACATAAATTAAAATGGCAAACAAGTGAGCAAATGTTCTGATGAGAAACTTTCTGGCTGTAAAGCACCCACCACGATAATACTAAACACTATATTTTACTATAATACTGAACACTATATTTTTTGATGAAAACGACAGCTCGAGAAGACACAAAAATAGGAAACCCCAGCTCCAGTGAAGTCAATGTTAGGGAAGCAGCCCAGAGAAGAAGCTATTGAGGAGAGACAAGAAAAGAGGAGGGGCGTGGTTGTTGCAGATGTGTCCCCAACACAACACCAAGTACTTGTTACAAAAATTGAAAATAAATACTTTTCACCACAAGAATTTGAAAGACTTTTTCTATACAATGCAGATAGTATAAATAATTATTAAGTTGCAAATTACTTTTCATGTATTAGTGTCCCAGTCAACTGCAAGCACAAGTACAGCTTCGACCAGGTCCAGTAAAAGGTGTCACACAGGTAAGTCTACATCATCATTCAGTCGCCAAAAAAACCGTTGAACAAGTTTATCGTCTTCCAACAAACCAGAACAAAAGCCTTCTGAAAGCAATCCTTCAACTTCAACCAGACAAGGGAAGAGATTACAAGGAGGGAAATCTTCAACCTGAAGCAATATAGGGAAAAGATCCCCCACAAGCAAAAATTAATAGTATCATAAGACAATTCCTGGCTTTGATCATGGCTGATGGCCATAGAGAATCGAGTATACCCTGGGAAGGACAGTGTCATACAAACAGTACAACTCAAGACTGCTAACAGTATGTTGGGACAACTAGTACAGCATTTGGACCCATTGAAACTTGAGTGCAACCTCATGACCCCAAAAGGTAACCCGGGCCTGAACCAAGAAGTCCCTGGTTTTCAGATTAAAAGAGATTCAGCAGCAGCAAGGTGCTAGATAAAACAAGTTTTGGATATTGAACAATGCAACCTATAAATGATAAATCAAGAAGAGAACAATAAACTGTCCTCAACTGAACATATCATTGTTTTGAGAACTTGGACACAGCCTGAGCTTTGAACTTTGAAATCATTTGATAAAAGGTGCCATTGATCAATACTTTATTTTCTTTATGTTAGGGTTAGGGAGTGTGTCAGAAAGGTGTTGCAATTATTATGTAAGTGTTGTGACAAGTTCCAGCAACTAAATGGTGAGAGTTCACATAACACTTAAGCTGAACTTATTGATGAGAGAAATTTGACAGTTACTGAAAATTCCTGCATGTATGCGTAGTCAATGTATAAGAATAAGATCAAGTGAAATTAATTTTGAAAGTGCATGTGAGACAAAGACTTGTGTCATCATAACTGAGGAATGAACGAGAATAAAGCAAGCTTCATGTGACTTTGGAGAACAGTCTGACTACTCCAACACTCCAACAGCAACAGACAAATGGAAAACCAAAGCATCTTGTCTTCTGTAATGCGACTTTGTGTTCAGATGCAGAAGTATTTTGATTGAGGTTTTTCCAGTCAAGTTTGTTCTCTGACTGTTGAATTTCAACCACATACTTTTCTATTATTATTAATACTACATAACTATGATTCAGGGTTCTCAGTGCCAGCCACTTGCTTAAAAACCAGCTACCTCAATTTCCAAGCTGCCTAGTGTTCATTAAATAGTACCCATGTAAGTTGTATAGAGTAATGAAAATAAGAGATAACTTTCTTCAAAGCCATTTTTGCATTCCACATTGGAATTAGCTTTTACATTTTCTCACTGGTTGAGCTTGCCTGAAATCTGAAACTAAGTTCAGCATGCTTCTGAGTTATGCACAGATTTAATTCATTCATGCATTATTCAGAACAATGAGAATGGAATCAAGGACATCAAAAGGACTGATGCTGCAGCAATGAACAATTACACGTTTTCTGGAAAAAAAAAAAAAGGCTGACAGTGATTTTCGAAGAATCAGTGGTCGACTTAAACGTGGAATCATAGATTGAAAAGAGCACGGATGTACTGGTTCACTGGCATGACTAAATCATCAATCAGTTCCGGGCTTTTGTTATCTGTTCCAAAGTAGTTTCATTTTAACATTTAAACACATACACAAATGGCAAATTGTAATCGCCATTGTAATACCAGTAGCACAGTAACTTGGGGTAATTTAAGCTAAATCCATGTTCCTTGGAATGTCAATTAGCTTTGACTGTCCTTCTCTCAGGACAGTCTAGGCTGCAGCTAGAGAAGGGCCATAGGCTCAGGGTGTGGTGTATGTTTTGAGAAATATCTTCAAGTGAATGCATAAAATAGCATTTGAGGGCCTCTGAAATTCCAAATTTTGAGGGGAGCTTTCCCCCAGACCTTGCTAGAGGCTCGTGTCCTAAACACTAGAATCAGTGTCATCCATGTTCTTCATGAAACTAGGCCTCTGCTCCCTAAATTAATGATAATCCCAATTATTAATCTATAATTTATATATCATTCATTATTATTATTTATTATGAAATTGTGTTAAAAATATTCTCACAATACATGCCTATAGTTTTAAACTTTAAGTTTAACTGGTGTTATGCTCAAAACCAAGGAATTAAAATCTAAGTTCACTTTCATCAGAAAGCTGAATGAGGCACATTGTGACAAACCATGCAAAAAACTTGCATGATTTAACTCAAGTAGTCAAACTGAAGAACACTGGGAACTAGGCTCATAACAAAGGTGATTTCCAAATATCTGCCAAGGAAAGGAAATCTTGAGAAGGGAAAGTTGTGTGTAATGTTATCTGAACATCACTCCATGCATTGGAACATCTTAGAGCTAAAATATGCCAAATTTCTTTTGAGCTACAATATGCCAAATTTGTTTCAAACATCGATGCAATTGTTACTTATGAAAATAGTAGTTTATTGTACTGTATATGATATGCAATTTTATTTTTTATTTATTATTTATTTATTTATTCCTTTATTTATTATTTTCTCTGATAAATCAGCTTTACAGCTACTCTTGTAAATCCAAGGTGAAATACATGTAAAGGCGATGTATGTATGTAAGTATCTTTAATTAATTATTGATTTTCCCAAGAAATGAGAGCTGCAACATGTGTTCCAGTGATTCCAGTGAGTTCCTTGATATCACTGTAACCATGGATTAAAAAAATGTCAAATTTAACTATTTTATACCAAAAACATATCTGTGCCTCCAAAAAAATTCCTACAGGGAGTCACGTTGACTCCAGTGTAGAGTCCAGAAATTTTCAGCATGTTTTTTCTCTGCCAGTCTGCCAGCTGATTGTAACTCTATAAATATTCAGTGGGTCTTCAGTGCAGCATAACTGACAGACAATAATAATTGTCTTCTTATTGTAAGAAGACAGGAAAAACATACATTTTGGCATCAAACCAGAATTTTTACCAGTACTTTACTGTAAGAAACACAGCCACATGACAACAGGAAAGATTTCACTCACCACCACTGTACAAGAGTTTTGACCAACCCCAACCCATATAGGTTTGTGGCATTTGAGAGCGTTACCAAGTAAGGTAATGAACACTTCTGAGGAATATGAGAAAACCATGAGTGAGGAAAATAGCAAATTTACTGCGAGTTTACCGAGCTATTGTAGTTGTGAATAAACCGGAACACCAAGAGTTACTCTGAATTTTGTGTACCATTAGAAGATCAGCTTACTTTTTGGTGCCAGGACCAGAATACATTATGAGGATATGTCAAAAAGTACAAAATATTCGTTGAATGAGAGCAAGAGAATCAAAACAAGAAGTGATCATGATCAAAACAGACATTGTTGTTTTCAAAACCAGCCGTCAACCATTGCATTCACCTATGACTTTTCCATTTACGATGCCCACTTTCCCTTGGGTAAATTCTAAAATAAACAAACCTTTCTAAAATGAGCCAAGTTTCTAGGGAAGAGTTCATGAGTCAATAGACTTGAAAGTTGTGGAGAATTTTGCCACAACAGTGCTTCAATCTACTTGCATTGCATACATCGATCAACATTGAGTAAACCACAGCAAAGTAAACAGGCTCAGAATCAGACTTAAAAGCAGCGGTTACCAGAAAGTACTCTATATTAGACAACATATTCTGTATTGAAACACAAGGGAAAATGGCTGAGATGGGGTAGCAGGTACAAACACAGAAACAGAGTCTGTTGAACTTGTGACGTCCAAGAAAGAACAAGAAGAAGTGGCAGTGAAAGTTTTCTGTTTAGATCTGGATCATGAGGGAAATGAAGAATCTGAAAGCAAGGAACACAGTGGATAGGAGGTTGATGGTAATCAAGACTACTTCAATGACTGAAAAGTAGACCGTGTTTCAATAGTTACAACAAATTTGGCACAGATCCCTGAGATAAACTTATAGTTTTATTGACATTGTTTTATCAAGTGTTCAGTTAACAACTAACTCCATTCTCCCATTACAAATTAAAGATGGAGTAAGAATGTAAGTAATGAGAAACTTTCCAAACTTGTAATTAACTACATGTACGTAAGATGTTGTCTAACCTCTTGTATACTTCAACAGGGATTGGGAAGGCCATGCATGCGCCATGTGCATATGGCACATAAAGCTACAAAATGGCACATTATGAAAGTACCAATCATACTTCAGGTTTGTAGTTTAAAATTTAATTAATTTAGCTTGTTCCTGGACAAGAGCAGAGTTGTTTATACAGTACATCAAGTAAGAATTTTTAAAGTCACATGTACACTGTGTAGTGGTATGAATTAATTATTTTAAACATTACAGGTCGCAGAAGACATGCCAGCTGCAAAAAGACTGTGGTCTGTACTCATTGCTTGGCGGATTATCATTACAAGGATTGTCTCCTGGACCAGTGCTAGGCTTCTCAGTTAATCCCAGAACAGTCCACAACATGAAGACAGACATGGCAGAGACCCACAGTGATCATGTTACTAAACAACTACAACAAGTTAATACTGTATGTACATACACAAGACACAACATTGGTATCAGTACATGTACAGTTCCATGTACACATGGTTCAAGAATGAGGAAATAAAGATACATTTTCATTTTTCCACTTAACTCCTCCATGATTGTCACAATATCCACAGCAAACATGTTCCAACTGACTAGCAAAAAAAGATTGCACACATGCTCTCCTCTATGCTAGACATACATCCACACATCCCAGCAATAAAGAGAGCAAATGTCAGCCCACACAGACAAGTCAAAGTAAACATCGGGGGAGAAAACATGTGCCTTGGAGGAGGAGACAGTTCTGCTGTATTACTACACGTCAGCAGAGGTCTCAGACATGAAAAATCACTTCATCAATCAACTTCCCGCACAAATGAAAAATCTAATCTGGGAATTTCCCTGATCTGGTGTAAAATTTTTGGTAATAGGCTTTCTTCATTTTTCTATGCCTTGCCATTAGGATAACGTTGACTGGACAATCTAGAGCACAAAATATGCAAGGAATGCATGCAAATCTGTAAAGTAATACATCCAATAATTTTTTTATTATTATTATTTAAACAACTCTTTCACATGTTTTCTAGGGCTTACCGTCAGCCATGTGATAAAGATATTGAAAGCTTACAATCCTGTCAGCTTTTAGAGGAGTGTGAGCAAGACTTGAAAAGTCTCAAGAATTACAAAGAGTCTATAGAACACGTGTTTTCAAAATATTCCAATGTTAACAATTATCTTGAGGGAAATCCTCCCTTCTCTGCAGACTGGCCTGGTTGGTGCTATTCACAAAAACTAATAGCTAACAACTCCACTGAAAAGTACCTCACTAATACCAGAACAAGGCCAACTCCATGTTGCCTTAAATGCTGTGCAGGATATTGTAATTATCTTTAAGCATTTTTTTTTTGACGAACTCTTCTCATATTTAATTGGTGGTTTGTTATCCAAGAAGCCACATCCATACCGATTGTCATTATGTGTTACAGCAGCTTTACTTGGCTCAGCTTATGGTACGGGAACAAGTGCTAAAGAAGTTTAATTTGTGCAAGAGTCACAAGTTCATTTCCACTTTTCACCCACCAGAGGATGTTATTCCCATCATTTACTACCAATACCAGATTTTCAGAGCGGGAAATTTAGAGCTATATATGTCTGTGATAGCACAATTTAGGAAAAGTAACATGTTTCATTTAGATGATAACATTTAGAAAACAGCCCTAAGAAAATACACACACTGATTGGTTTAAAATCCATGTTTCTATTGAGTTATAGATACACTCGTGAAAGTTTGGGAGAACTCGCAAAAGCTGTGGAAACACTCACCTGTGGCTTGTGTTCCCACAGCATTTCTTGTTCTCCCAAAATTTCACTCATGTTTCTATTTAAGAAACAGAAAACATGTACCATGTTTCTATCGCGTTAGAGAAACACGAGTGGAAGTTTGGGAGAATGAGAAATGCAGTGGGAACATGAGCCACAGGCGAGTGTTTCCACAGCTTTTTCGAGTTCTCCCAAACTTTCACAAGTGTTTCTATTACTCAATAGAAACACGGAGAACATGTTTCCTATTTCTTTTAGAAAACACTGCGACGAAAACAAGGAAAAAAAACTTGTTGACTTTGATTGTCAAAGTGTAAATTCTCTTTGCTCGCACCAACATTACGTCAACAGCTCGTGCTGGTTCTGTGTTTCTATCAAGTTATAGGAACACGATTTTTAACCAATCAGCACACATATTTTCTTTGGACTGATTTCTAAAACTCAATAGAAACATGGTACATGTTTTCTACTTCTTAAATATCGATCGAGTAAGATAAGCAAACTCTGTAAATAAAAGTACTGTACAGTTGTATAGGTACATGTAGCCAACAATACATACCTGGAGAAAGCATTTTTTGAGCTTTAAGTTTTGCGAGTAAGCTTATGAGTGCATGCAGGTGCTGACCATACATTTTTCACGAGAGCAATTCCATGTTCAAAAAAATTTTTTGACTCGCTCAAGAAAGGTGCCATTTTGATTACAAAACAAAGATCGTAATACTTACCACTGGCGACACTTTTCCAAACTCTCGTGTTGCCTTCAATGTCCCCCAAACATCATTTATCTCTCAAACGAAGCAAACGAGTGTCAATCAAAACCAAGAAACCGTCATGGCAGTTGAATCCAAAGCTCTAAATCAGGAATCCTGCTCTAAAATCCTGCTTTGACTATTTACCGCATTGATGACAAGTTTTCTTGCATTTCTCGGCATTTCTTTGGGAGAAAAAAAACTTCAAATTATTCAAATTGTCGTTTTCCAAAGCATGAAAAGAAGACATTTGCGTTTAGGTGTACAAATAATTGAAAATTTCCTGCCCCTTTCTTGTCATCATTCAACTGAACACGAAAGAACCACACATCACGTTCGCGCCGAAATTTGTTGTGATGACATCTCGCACATGCGCAGACGTTATTCAGCACTGTTCCTGCAGAGATATAGTATGTAATTGCAACGAACGCCCAAATGTTTTCAAAAGAGATTTTCTTTACAAAGAAACTTGACTATAAAAGAAACGACAACCAACCTCCTTCCACTAGGCCCATGTATGTCGGTCGTAAGTTCAGCTTCACAGAATAACTACGGAGGCTCTTTGCGCAACTCCACAGTTGACGTGAAAGAAACCCTGCCAACGGCGTGAAGCCAATTCGTGATCAGTAGAAAATTCAGAGTTTATTGTTGAACGATAAATTTCTAGATAAGAAAGAGGATCTTACAAGAAGCATTTCCATGAGTCGCTCTCTTTAAAGTGAATATGGATGAAATTAAGCTTTCTTTTTGCCAGCAGGCCAAACAGGCCTGCAGCTGTCCCAGGAGGTAAGCTATCAGCTGTTTTTACTTCCACCGCACAACACCATGCGCATCCAATTTAAACACCAGAACTGCACCAGCAAACACTAGCACCGTATTAAATGAACTGATGAGCCTCTGTACAGCATTTAACTTGCAGTTTACAAATGAAAACAAAATCTAGGCTCGTCTCGCCCACGAAGAATGGCCGAAGCGGCCTTTCTTTCTCGCAATGCAAAAGTCATGGAATACTTCAAGTATCTGCATTATAGTATACCCCTATCTACCGCGCTTTTCGGCGGGAAATTAGAAGTTCCCCCGCGGTACCCTGGCCCCCATTTCAAACAAGGGAATAACTTTGAGTTAGAAAAAGCGAACTAATCTGTGTAGCGGGATTACACGAGGCTGTTTTTGACCCCTGTACCCCTACCCTTCCACTCCCTTTCCCCCTTTCTCTCCCCCATTTTACGCCAGCTTACACTCCCGGGGCCGGGGGGCGCGGACTCCCGTATAAAAAGGACGTGGGTGCTCGTCCTACCTTGTAGGAGCTAAAAAGCGATTTTGGTACCTCTTGGGCACGTGAGAGGGGTTCTCCCGTATCTGAGCTCCTTAGATAGGATACCTAAATTGTATTAGCTAAAATTGTCATGGGTAAATCCCCTGCTGAACGAAAAACGACTGATCTGTTTACACCACGAGCCATAATCGGGGACGGAGACCGTAAGTCTTGGGATCCGCGCACACCTATGATGTGGGACAATTTTTCTATTTTTAAAACAAATTGCGCCATCCTGACGTCATATATCCGCGCGGATCCAGGCACATATCGGGGGGTCTCGCGTGGATGTTGTCAAATGGTGAGAGTTGCGAGATTCTCTAGCGGATTTTTCAAAGCGATGGCAGGGAATAACAATCAGGGGCCTGTTTCTCGAAAGCTCCCGTAAATACCGGGCCCGATAACTTACCGGGCCGGTTAACGGGAAAGTTTACCGGGCCCGAAATAGCGTTTCTCGAAGCACCCGTAAATTTTCCCGGTACTTACCGGGCCCGATAAAATAGCAGGTTGTTACCAATCTCTAGCGCACGCTTCACGCTCGTTCGCGAGAGAAGGAGAAACACTTGGGACTATACGTACACATTCGATTCTGATCGATTCTGTTGTTTTTGAAGAAAACTGCGAAGTTTAACTTCGAAGTTATCGTTGTGTCAGAGGAGAGCAACTGAGAGAGATCGTCATTTTGCATGGTCATATTATTTGAAAGTGATGATCAATTACCTTTTGTAGCTCGATTCGAAGACGTCGATCGACAATCTCGCTCTTTTCTAGGAGTGTTGTCTTTTTCCGTGATTCATTCTAATTCAAAATGTTCCGCTGAGCAATCAAACAAGATCTGCGGACCGCCGAGGAAACAGTGTGAACTTGAGAACTTGAAATTTAGCTCCGAACACTTATTTCAGTAATTTATACTGATACGAATTTCGCTTACGTAAGTGTACAGAATATTGGGAATAAGGAAGGATCTTGATAAAATTTTTAGGCGTGATTTAATCGTTTTCTCCGGCAAACACCAAGCGTAATTTTCACTGATCCCAAATCGACTGTTCTAGCATAAAGCAAGCTAAGATCAATAGAAATGCAACTGAAACAATTATGTGATCGGGGAGAAAGATTTAAAAGTTTTTTATTGTCGTTTATGTGTCGTGAGTAGTACGCTTCTTCGTGTTTCATCTAGCTAGAAATGCTATAACCAACATTTGTCAGCATTTGTGCACCGCGCCTAATACGACTCTTCGCAATCGCTCTATTATGTTTACTTTTTGTACGATGTCTGTTTTCTAATTTCCTCCTCCAAAAAAAGTAAAAAAAAATCTGCAATTAAAACACAGGAAACAGGTTTGGCTTGCAGTAAGATCAGGTTTGCGTGACAGGAACCCATTTTGATGTTCATACAAAGAAGCCATTTCGAAAACGCGCGGCGAGTGATCGGCGTTTACATGACAGTGTTTATCTATTCATTAATTTTTTTTCCCGCCGTTTGTCGGTTTTGAAAAACGATAAAATAGAACTTCACAGTTATATAGCGCTTCCATGCAAACGCCTTCAAACTGTAGAAAATAAAACAACGATTATATTTACCTACGCTTTCGGAGCCAGCGGGCAGCTTCTCGCCTTGTTTCTCTCCAATTCCTCCTTAAGCTCCTCAACGAGCTACTCTATTCTTGCTCGTGAGAGCCGAAATCGTTCAATGACTTCGCAGTCAGCCATATCGGCTAGAAAGGGGCGTCTTTGATAAGACCGTGAAACAAAAAAGTCCACCCCGGCCGCCATTTTGTTTGGTTTTGCAACATTTGTGACTTCCCGGTAACTTTACGGGAGGTCACGACCTCCCGTAAACTACCGGGCAAGTTACCGGAAAAATTAACGGGATCGAAAATAACGGGAGCTTCGAGGAACATCCGAAAAGTTTACGGGGACTTACCGGGTGATTTACCGGGTCTTTCGAGAAACAGGCCCCAGGGGTCTTATATGTAGTTTTATGCTCTGAGGTAATGGAAAGGGTGAGTTTTTCAGGGTCGAAAACGATACTTCAATTTCGCGCTGTGAATGATTCTTCTCGCGCTAGTTGTACGAGTAAGATTTTGCGTTTGTTCTGTAAAGAAAAGTCATGTAAGAAAACTCTTTACTCTGGTATCGAATTAATTTGTGAGTTTCCCAAACAATGCTTAAGGTTGCTCCATAGGGTAATCATTTATGGCGTTGCGCGCGAGAGTGTTATGTTTTGAATGCTGTTTTTGCATTAGCTTTCACACCCAGTCCTTTCAAACTTATGACATGTAATAACGAATGATCAAATAGTGTTTTGTTATCATCTCTGTTAAAATTTTGGGTTTTAGACTTGAATTATAAATGCTCAAACAAATGTGTTTTTTACTGTTTGTGTCGCTTTTTTGTGATTTTCTTAAATTTTCTTCGGTGAAATCTTCGAAAATTTTTACAACACGTCGCTTCCAGCGGGATACAAACTTTAAACACGGAAAAAGTAGGGTTTGTAGAGGCAGTTTTTTTTATTTTTTCAAATTGATGTCCTTTACCGCTGCACAAACTCTGGTCTTATAGATTGCCCTGAAAAAAAAAAAATGAGCTCCGTCTAAAGTAAAATATTTACTACCAATCTGCTAAATTTTACTGCATTTCACCGAAGGAAACGCGAGAAAATTCACTGTCGGTTTTGCTTTTTGTGCTCGTATTGACGTCCGAAAATATCCAGAAACACTGACGTTTTCTTTGGAGCGCGCGCAAATTACTTGAGCTTTCGTCCTCAGCGCGCGTGCGATCGTAAAACTATAGGCTCAAGGTGGTCGAATACAGTTTTCGCCCACGCTTTTGCTGATACAATTGAGCGCGCGCACGAGCATTGAAAAAACAAACATGCCGTCAATAGAGCGATCCAGCGGTCATTTTATTTACGCGACACCCGCACTATCTGTGTTATTTTTCTCTATATTTGAACGCAGTGTATTGATGGCTTTAGTCTTTCATTACAAAGATATATTAGAAAAGGTGACGATGCAAAGAACCCAGCAGTTCTCAGCTTTTTCTTTGTTACCGTAAGAACCCAGTTAAATAGAGTGCATGCGCAGTTGCTCGAAAAATTGAGACCGATTCCTTTTGCAGAAACTTGCCGATTTCTAACGATCCGGTCGTTAGAATTCCAAGAAATTTGGCAAAAAAGAAAAAAAGAAAATAGTTCAGAAACCACGTGAATGATCTGTCGCAAAATATCTGAATTTTGACATAGGGAATTTTTAATAATATAGAACATGCAGTGAAAACGATTTAAGGCGAATTACGAAAATCGTCTTTGTTTAAATTTTATTAGAACAGTGTTGACAGGGGGGATTTAATCTCAATTCGTAGTGGGCAAATGATGAAAAAAACTAACAACTTCATTTTTTTTTTTTTGTTTTGTTTAATAAACAAAAGCCATTTTTTAAGCCTTGTTTTCAACCAGCCCCGTTCCCATGGCGACAGCACACACCTTAGCCAAAATGCGAGAATAAACCCTTCTGTGGTTAACCTTGACTCTTGCAAAAAAAAAAAAAAAAAAAAACGGGCGCCAAAGCATAAATAGTTTAAAAGTGATGGTGAATTAGGCATAGGTATTTGAAAACTGTGTTCGGCCACCTTAATCATAACCAAACCCTGTTTTTGATAGTTTCTTATTGTTTGGCGAGTTTGCAAAAAGTTTTTTTTTTTTTTATAGGAAAGTAACTCGTTTGCATAGTGCTGCGCGAGCACTTTGAAATCCGAGTCGGTGTTTTCAATTGTTGACAAATCTTGTCAAAGATTTCTTTCGTTGTCTTTTGTGCTGAGGTGTGCAACAATTTTCGCCGACGCCAAAGGCTACCAACATCATGTGTGTTTCTTTAACATGGTGAAATTTTACACTGGGAAAATAAAATGGACGAGGAGTCAGTTTGATAACTCAACCAACAAAATCGAAATTGTTATTCGAGTTGATTAAAGAGAGCGTCATCGTAACTTTGCTGATTATTTCTGCTGTATTCACGTATTTTCAGCTAAGCTTTTAACACGTTCTCAAACATTTATCAACCTTAAACATATTTAAAAACTAGAGATATTATGAGTTCGATGTACGTTTTCACGCGAAAGTGGGGAAGTCCAATTTGTCATGTTTTACTGACTGTACAAAACACGCATTGGCGGGCGCTTTTAATTCAACGGACAATTTATTGGATTTTTACAGAAACAAAACTGTGCAGCATCTACAGACACGACCTTTATTTTCACTTATTGAGCCTTGATAAAACATCAAGCGTTGCTTACAATTCAGACAAAACTCGAACTTGCAATTATTTTGTTTTACTTCTCGGTCAAGATAGACTCTGGCGAAATCCTCCCAAGCGTGTGGCAAGAGAAGGGAAACTTTAAAGTCCTGAAACGCTGCTATATTCAAATATATCCAACTAGTGTTTTTTGCCGTGTTATGGAAAAGCTGCTATTCTTTAACATATGTGGAACTTAGAGTGGAGTAATGCGGAGCTCTAGTAAAAGAACCAGCGGGACACAGCTTGGTCGGTCGGTCAGTGATCTAAAGCGGGACATAACTAAATTCGACGCTGTCTTACTTCACTCGAACTGGAGCAGCTTATGACGAAAACACTGAAGCCAAATTCCAACAGACATGAACGTATTGAGTTGTGTGCCAAAAGCATCAAACATTTGGGGAATTTCGTACGCCACTTTCCCGCGCTACATCCGCAAAAGTCCTCGCAGCACGTACGGGCGCGTGCATGCTGCACATGATAGCGCAATTTGTTCTAAAAATAGCAAAATTGTCCCGTATCACAGGGACAATCCCAATACCATTCTCGTCCCCAGTGCTACTCGCCTTAAAATGTCGTTGACGAGTAGAGCCCTCTATTTCTCTGACCACGTGACCAAAAGAAATGGAGGCTCTGGGGACGAGGATGCCCCAATACTAGAAATGGCGCGCGCTTACGGTCCCCTTCCCCGATTGTGGCTCCTGGTTTATACGTAACTATCCGTTCGCTTCCAATGTTTCAGAAACGAAATAAAATTGACTCGTTCACCTTATTCTTAATTTCTTTTTTTTTTTTTTTTTTTTTTTTTTTTCGGTTTGTTCGTTCGTTTGTTTGTTTTTCTTTTTTCCTTGGGTGTCATTTTTCGGGTTTGGGTCTTAAGGTGGCTCACAACAGTTTCCAGCACTTAGATTTTGATGGGTCATTGTAACCACCATTTATCAGTTGACGCTACAATCGTGGTATTATAAAACTGCCCAATCATTAGTGAATATGCGCGTATAATTCGAAAACGATACGCTGTATTTTTAAATATATATTATCAAAGTTTGATAAACACTATAAGACTTAACTTTTAGCAAAGTTTTAAAAAATATGTACGTAGGGTTCAGAGCCACCTTAAATTTTCAAAACTTTAAGGTGGCTTTGAACCCTAAGCATAGATTTTTTTGGGGACTTTGCCAAAAGTTGCGACTTATGGCGTTTATCAAAGTTCGATGATATATAAAAAAATTCACCGTGCCGTTTTCGAATTATACGCTCATAAAGCTATAATGAAGGGTGTTTTTAGAAGTGAAGCCGTTGCTTTAGTAACCTATTGTGTTCACTTGTGATTGGGCAGGGTTTTTTCATACCTTGATTGTAGTATCAACTGATAAATAGTGGTTACAATGACCCATCTAAAAGTGCTGGAAACTGTTTTGAGCCACCTTGCTTTATCCTTAGAGTATTCAGCCTCGAAAGGTCCACAGTGGGAGCTTTTACGGTACCTTTTAGGGTACTGAGTCGAAAAAAAAAAAAAAATATATATATATATATAGATGTGTAAACGATGTTGGTTTGCCAACGATGATGCCTTGGAGAAAAGGATCCAGTGGATACAGAACGCTTCTTCTTTAAATAATTATAGGTTAAATAAACAGAAGAAGATGCTAACTTTTCTCGTAGGAGGTCTTTAATTCAAGTGGACGTTTCGCCCATTCGGGCTTCTTCAACACTAAGAATATCAATACTCGGAATAAAATTTACAAAAAGTGAAAAAGCCTTAAATAAGTTACAAAACAATAACTTACAAAGAGAACAAAGAAATAAAAATTTTTTTCACATAAGATTACATAAGAATTACGTAATAATAAAAATAGCAAAACACCCGCTAAAAAGCAAATAAAATACAGCAGCAAGATGGTGTTAATTGTAGCGAATCCTATTCCTGGAATTAAACTCGCACCTTTTGTTGAGTCCATGAGGTGTGAGGGTGCATAATTTCTTTGTTCTCTTTGTAAGTTATGGTTTTGTAACTTATTTAAGGCTTTTTCACTTTTTGTAAATTTTATTCCGAGTATTGATATTCTTAGTGTTGAAGAAGCCCGAATGGGCGAAACGTCCACTTGAATTAAAGACCTCCTACGGAGAAAAGTTCGCATCTTCTTCTGTTTATTCGACCTATATATATATATATATATATATATATATATATATATATATATATATATATATATATATATAACTAACTAACTAACTAACTAACTAACTAACTAACTAACTAACTAACTAACTGACTAACTAACTAACTAACTGCAGACAGTACTGTTTCGGCCTTCTGGGCCTCATCAGTGCAGTGCTGAAGACTAGGATGGAGGCTAAGCTTAAAAAGCCGCCCCAAATACTTTACATGTGGTAGTATCTAAGCCATTACCAGAGTGCTCAAACTAGCGAGCTAGTGAGCATACGCAATTGCAACAGTAACGACTCATCCCAGTAGAGTGCTCAAACTGGACATGAAAGCAGAGCTTTGTATGCCAGCGAGCTATATCTAATAATAATATATATATATATATATATATATATATATATATATATATATATATATATATATATAACATACATATATACATATGACAGGAGATAATGTGTTGTTTCAGAATTGGTATCTTATAGGGGTTAAAAAAAAAAAAAATCAAGCCACACCCACAAAACAGGATCTTGGTACCTCTTAGGGGTTCCTTTCAATTTTTTCCACGAGTAACCCCCTCCTTCTTATATGGAAGTCTCCCCCGGGCTTCCAGTGTTCTCTGAAAGCCTTTATGCTATTCGCTAATCTTACAAACTTAATTGCGTATTTTTATAAATTGCCCCCCCCCCACCCCGCTCGTAAATTTCTTGCATCAAACATTCAATGTTTTGTCGTAGCATACGTAGGTATCCGGTCATTCAGCCCACAAGTGGATGAACCCATGGAGTTGGTAACCCCCATGCAGAAGTCAAAAACACTTTATATTTACCGACTTTCGTTTGGGGGCTAAGCGACCAGTGACCCATAATACACTTGTTTTATCCCTGTCTCACTGAACTGAAAATAAAGGCACTATTTTGTTATCTGTGTTTGATTTACCGTCGTCGCACCTATTTTGTCGATCAGTTAGTTCACTGGGTATGACTACCTACCTTGAGTATTTTAAAGTAGCAGCAGCCTTAAAACAATTCTAGAAAGTTCCTCACCATGTAGCCCTAGAAAACCCGTCTTCAAACGACACAGCAAGTGTCCTTTCACACTCAAATATTAACAGGGAATCTTACAGACGCCTTGCGCAAGACAAGGCCTCTACACCATTACAAAGTCAAGTAAAATGGCTTTTTGAAAGGGACACAGTAGGAGATTTGGCCGTTAATTGGCGAACTCTTATTATCTACCATTCCTCTGTGCAAGAGAAACAAAGCTCAGAGTATTCCAGCTTAAGTTTTTGCATAGACGAATAGCGACAAATAACTTTCTCCGCAAGATAGGCATTAAACCAGCAAAATGTTTAAGCAAGCAACCGGAACGATGATCCTGCTGGTATACGTTGGATCGATAGTGATCTAATCGGCTTTACGTACGAAATGAAGAATACAAAAGCAAAACGGACACAACGTAGGATGATTTTTTGAAGGTGTACTATATTTCGGCTGGCCAGACCAGCCTTCTTCAGGTACAATCATTGAAAATTTTACATTGGGACGTGTTTTTATGTAGCCCATAATTTCGTAATACCGGAAATACGTAACAGTAATCGACAGTGTAAATTAAAGATAAGCATACGGTAAAATAAAATACCATGATAAAAGAACATAATAAAACAAAACAAATGGAAACAATTCATATGTTTCTTCGCGGACATTCAGACCATCAGGATCGATTGTTCTGCCTTTTTGAATTAAAAAAGCTTCCCTGGCCTTACGGATAGAGTCTCGGTTCGAAAAGATTTATCATGTTATTTTATTTTTACCGTATACTTATCTTGAACGTATGGCTGTCAATTACTTGTACGTATTTCCGGTATTACGAAAATATGGGCTACATAAAAAACACGTCCCGATGTAAAATTTTCATTGTACCTGAAGAAGGCTGGTCTGGCCAGCCGAAATATAGTACACCTTAAAAAAATCATCCTACGTTGTGTCGGTTTTTTGCTTTTGTATTCTTCATTAAACTAGTGGACTATTGTTTCTTCTGTGAGAAACTACTGAAACTTTTGGTCCCGCACTTGTTTTGGATCTGCAAACATTAACATACCCGAGCATTTTGGAAAAACTGAACTACTAGAATGCATTTCCCAGAAATTTATAGATCTGAAAGACACTTTTTCCCTCCCTCTTTCTGGCTAGGTTTAGTCAAAAATGTAGTGAATGTACTTCATAAGAACTCCATACCTAAGCTGTAAGCATGTATACAACTTCTGTTAACCTCCATGAAAATCGAATTCCAAGAAGTAAGCGGTATGTGATGTTGCTAGTTTAGGCATTAGTATAAGTAGATGTTTAAGTAAGAATTGTTAGTAGTGCCAGTTGTTGTATCGTTTTATAGCGTAAGCCTAACCGCATCTTTGTAATGTAAGAAACGCATGGTAAGTAGTTTAAGTAGATGATTAAAGTATTGTATTGTATTGCAAGTAGAGTAAGTATTGTGCCGTGTTGACGAGTAATGACAAATTTTCCCCCGATAGACGATTCTCGGCAGGGTGTGGTTTTGTGAGCACCTTACTCTCCTCCTCAGCTCCATTTTGTGTTGTTGTTGTTGTTATTATTTTGTTATTTTAAATTGTTATTTTTTTTTTTATTAGCATTTTTTATTAGTTCACTCAAACTTTAACTCGAAGTCCAACTCAAACTCGAACTCGAATCCAAACTCGATGATTCGGGATTCCCCTTTAGCACCCGGCGTGCAGGAACGAGATAATTATATCAATCTGAGCTATTTTATTGGATAAATCACTAGCGCGAAATTCAAATGGTTTTTCAAATATTTCAAAATATTTCAGGATTTCAAGATTTTAAATTTAGTGGGAAGAGATCAGAATTAGGAGCGACGAGGGCGAAACACCTATCAACCAAATGTTTGCGTCATACCCCAGTAAAAGATAGTTCGGATCTCCTTTTACTTTTGTTCCCAGTAACAACTTCTATTAATATCTCTTCCCCGACAAGGGATATTTTTGTGAGTAATGTAAGGGATCAAGGACATCTCTACAAATTTAAGGGGACTTTGACCGATAATTTGTTGATACGGAGCACAGGAGAAAAACTCAGATTTTCAAAGGATTAAGAGGGACCTTCTTAACTACCAAGCGATCATGAATTTGTTCCAAAGGAAGGTTTCTAACCGTCATCTTTTGAAAACCAGACCTCCTAAGGACGAGCTTTTACACAGGTTTGTTCCATCGAAGAAAACTGGAAAAGTTTGAAAGCATGGCTCTAGTTGACCAGTCACGTGACCAGAATAGAATAAAAGACATCTAAATCCAAAAATGTTCAGCACCACGATGTAAAATCCTCATAACTAATTAGAGGAAGATCGTTTCAAAATACATTTTGCAAATAACCAGATATGTTAAATCTTCATGTTTCGAAAAAAACAAACAACATTTTTTTTTTGGATTAAAATTTATATCTGAAGGTATAAGACCACCTTAATGTTACCTATGGGCATTGTCATAAAAGTTACGAGGTGATAAACACCTGATTTAAGCATAATATAATTAGCACTTTTTGTCGGAAATTTCTCTAACAAAAGGTCGTAAAAACCTTCATGCGTCTGCGTCTGCCTATGTCGGCTGATGCTTATGCTTATGCTTATCCGCTAGCGGAAACCAGCGTTTTGGGGAATAAAACAAAAGAAAAAACATCGAGATTCAGGGATGAATAATTAACTTTTTTGGTTCTATTCCCAAAAGTCTCGCAGCCAAGTTAGAAAATCGGCCTGTTTGATAAATACAAAGCTTTTGACCTTCTTATTAAGACCCCATCAGGACAAAGGGCAGTGAGAATGGATGACCATTCCGCTTCGTCTTAACTATTGTCCAAAAAATGTAGCTATAGCAGGCGATACTCTATTCGTCCCTTGGACGTTTCTCGACGAAAGCAAAATTATTAGGTCGACGAGCCATAAGGAAAACTATTTTTCACCATTACTGAAATTCTAAAGTATATTCTTCCACGTAAAGGTGATAAATCGTACAGTTCGAACTTGACGTACCGTTTTGCCTTAAAGGAGCACAGCCACGGTTTGCGCATTTTAAAATTTTATCCTCAATTTTTTCAAATTCGTTGTTTTGTAACCCGTGTCAATCTTTTCCATCCTTAGCCATCCTTGTTCCTGTACGGTTTATCATTATGTCTTTGGTGTTTTTCTATCTATTAAACTGACATTTTCAGTGTTCCTACCATTTAAAGGTAATTTTGTATGTGGCCAAAGTAACTCAAAATACGTCGAGCGAGCTCCTTTAAAGAGATGTTTTCAATTAAAAAGAAAACAAACAAACAAGCCTGAAAAGTGTATTCTATATACTGAGAGGAAATAGAATGGTAGGCTGAGAACAAGAGACAAATTTAGAAAACACTCGTCCACCGGGGCTCGTGTTTCGTAGTTTTTCTTGGCGTTTTCGTGTTCTCGTCACGTTTCGCGGCAGAATTGCAGACGTATATATACAGGTTCTATACTTCTTAAGTGCGAATTTAATTCCAGACTTTAGTTTTTGAGGTAACGGCAGAAACTTGTAGCATTTCTAGACCTTCGAAGTGAACAGAGAACAATCTTTGAATGGAAATGGAAAACGTTCATAATTTTCAGGGCGGTACCCTGTAAAGGGTGGTGGGGTCATCCATCTCCCCCCCCCCCCCAAAAAAAGGAACGTTAACTGCAGTTTAGACGCTGCGAAACGCTATCATATCTTCTAAATCTACATTTATTAACTTGCTAAACTCATCAAGAAATCGCAACAACTAAAAACGTAGAAACCTTAGGAATTTTATTCAGAAACTTGCAAAATATCATCATTATCCTTGCCAAAAAGGGCAGTAGATGCTGAGAAAATAAATCGTGTTAGATTTGTTTTCAGTCTCAGCTCCGAGTGGTCAGAGTGGAGATATTTGAAAGAGAGTCTTGTCCTACTAAACTTTTCTGCGCTGCCTCTTCATCCCTCCCCTCCCGCCCCTGCCATAATAACCAAACGCCTGGATTCGGCTAAGCTATACCGAAGAGACAGGTTGGTCGTTTTGACTAATACTTAAGAGTCACAAGTAAAATTCAGTATCACAATCAAGATATTTCCTCATCTACCTACCTTTCTGTAAGCGCCTTTGGGTTGTTCCAGACTATCGCGGGAAACTCATTTATCCAAGTCACGTGCGAGGGAATTTTAGCACAGACTAGTGTCAATGTCATGCTTTTTTTTCTTTGAAGGTTTTCGAGAGAATAAAAACTGCATGCGGGATCCAATGAACACGAAATCGTTTTTTTTTTCTTTCTATGCCCTGCTTTGCAGATGCCTTCCCATGAAGTACTAAACATTTTGTCAGAACATATAGAGGTTTTAATTCTTAGATCCCCTCATTGACTCATATATACTACCGCGAACACAACTCAAACACAACGGCGAACACAACTTGTCGATGAACAAATGTTCATTTTATTTTAGTTTCTTTGTTCCTCATACCATGCAGCCGTCATTTCGAGAAGCTGTATCCAAAAGAAAATAACGAGGTAATCGGATTAAAGGAGTTTTCGAAACGTAATAGCTAAAATCAAAAACAACAATTAAGCCTGGTTTCCCGAGGACAAAAGGGAAAAAATATATATACATGAATCTTTCGAGGCGGTGCTTGATTCATGTTCTCGATATATCATGTTGATAATTACCTAAAATTCGCCCCACTTGAACGTTTCCCTGTTTATATTTGGAGAGTAGTCGATTTTACTTAATCAACATTTTGGTACGAAATTTACGAGGGAAACTCAAAATTTCAATTACACCCGAGACTATAAAGTGACCTTCAAAATCCGTTCGATAAAATTAAATTTGATACAGACGGAAAAACTGTTTGTGGGGAATTCCACACACGAAAGAAAATCGAAAACTTTTGTTTCTTCTGGCAAGTGTAGCTTTGACAGAGTAAAACGTTAACGTTAAATTAAAAACTCCAAAAAAATCAGGAAAAAAAAGAAAAAAAAAAAAAACGCAGTGGCTCGCAAAAATAGGCTCGCGGCTCCGGCTAGCAGGCTCGCACATTAGTTACACTCCTGCCAGAAACATATATTGTTTCCAGAGCCTTAAACTACTCTGCGCTGACCACTGTAGGAGCAAACTGGACACGACTAATTCTTGACAATCTTGTGTCTTCTATTTCTTAGGGTTTTCGAAAGACGATGCTCTCCAAGACAGTTATCAATACTCCGCGTTGAAAAAAGAGCCAGGGTGTGAGGAGATTC
>NC_138154.1:2549280-2634280 GCF_964199315.1 Orbicella franksi | reverse complement strand
TCAATACAGGGCTGTTTTTCTGTGGTATACACTTTGTGAAACGGAAGTCTACATATGTAAAATAAATCACATCACGGAATTTTTTTTTTTTTTTTCAAAAATGCGCTAATGTTCCCTTTTGTAACATTACGGCACCGATGTACAATTTGGGAAACATTTCCTAAATCCTAGAAAAATATCAATATATTTTTTGAACTGATTTCTTTTCGTTATAAAAAGATTGCTCAAATTAAGCCCAAAATTCCACCATCAACCGTAGTATTTGAACAGCGCTACGGCTTCGCACACGAAACTTGATAGAATACGTAAAAACTGGAATTTAACATTCTATGCGTTATTGAATAGTCTTTACAAAAATGTCTATATTTCAAAAACCACGTGCTGGATTGCCTCGAAACTTTCGTGGCACTTTCTTAATACATATAGCTACCATCCCAACGAGTTTCAATACAATTCATTGAATTAGACTTCCGTAATAACAATTTTCTGTAAAGAGTGCAACCTTTGCGGACTTTTTGATTTCTTGAAACCTTTACCCGACCATGTAAAGTATATCAAAACGCTACAGAATTTTCTCTCGCCTTTCCTTCCAAACTAAAACTTCTGTGGAAGTTCCACGGCATATGTACACTTTGTTGACGCTTTTCTATAACGCTGATAGCACATAATTCTGGATTTATGGGATAAAAGTTGGGCGAATCCACGACTGTGTTCCCTAATATAACATTTTTTGTTCATTTTGACTCTTACTCAGCCAAACAAAAAGTAAATTCAACAATCTTCATACCAATAAAAGAGGACACTAATAGCTTTCAAACAATACCAAAATTATTGAAGGAAATTAAATTCTAAACGATAAGGCTAACATTGAAAAAATCTTACGTTAGGGAGCAACGATGAATCTAAGAATGAATGACTGACTGACTGACTGACTGACTGACTGACTGAATGAATGAATGAGTGAATTAATAAATGAACTTATTTCACAGGTACTGAGATTTACCCACGAAAATCATAATGAATAACTGAAAATTCATACTGATTCTAAACGGAGCCAATCAGGAACATGAACAACAAAATTTCACGGTGAAGAAATATCGTTTGTCCAATCAGCAACGTAAACGACGAAATTTCACTGATGATGAATGAACGTACCGAGGGGAACGTCATCGGAGAGCTGCTGCACAAAAACCCGCACGCCTCGAAGAATCCCCAACGGAAGGTTTGCTTCTGTTTCCTTGGTTGAAGAATTTATTTTAGAACAAGAAGGACAGCCTGAGCCAGCTTCGAAGGACACTTGAAGAAAAAGGGCTATTCTGCCAGCATTACAACGACTTGGTCTCTGATAAAACCAGAAAAGTTCTTCAATCCAAGCAAAAGAGCTAAAAAAGCCAGGAAAAGGAATAAACCCAACGCATCGGTAACGTTGACAAGCGAAGAGTTAAAGGTATTGTACGACAAGGGTTTACTCGGTATGTGTAGTCCCGAGGAACAATTAAACACGCTCTGGCTAAACAACACTCTTCACTTTGGACTCGGTGGGTGCAAAGAACATCGTGATATGTGCTGGGGAGATGTAAAGCTACACAAAACGGCAAGCGGAGTGGAGTAATTGAAGTTTAACGAAAGACAGACAAAAACTAGAAATGGATCAGACTACAGCGATGTCAGAGCTGTACCACCGAAAATGTTTGCGACCGACGGAACTGAAAGTGATCCTGTCGCGTTTACAATGAATCAAGACGATGCCCCCTTTGACCTGGCCGAAAACAACATCTCAAAGGCAGCCTGCGAGCGAGTCGGACTCGCTCGCAAGAAAAGGCTGGTTCAAGTTCGGCGCTACTGGCGTTAACAAACGCCAATGAAACGGTTCAATGAAGACAATGGTTCAGAAGGCAGGAATTCAAAATGACAGGCTTCTAAACATTCGACTGTATTGATATATGATGAACACAGTAAGTTTTGTAAATGTTATAAGCTTTCATTAACTTAGTTGTTGTTGAGCGATTTTAATCTATTGTTTTTTACGCTTTTCAGCGTCCCATTTGTGCAATTTGACCGGCCACCAAATACTACACGAAAAATCTCAATACCTATGAAACAAACACATTACAGTAAGGAAAATGCTTTGTACGATTTTTATTCACTCGTTGATAAGTATCAGAAAACTAGACTCGTGAATAAAAACCGTACGCTCGCATTTTCCACGAAGTAATCTCTTTGAATGAACTTAAAAAACTAATCGGGACACTACTTACACTTTAAACTGTACTTTGGGTGCGTAAAGTCAAAACTATTTACAATTTAATTCGAAACAAATTTACATTAAAAATTTGCAATTTAATTCAAAACAAAAACCCTCTGTGGCAAATTGGCCTCATGCAGCCTTGTGTTTGTGGCAGCTGTTTTCATGTTGTTCGTCTCCTACATTTACCGATAGCTCCCAGGGCTATTGGTCGGGACGATGCGATATTTCCGGGCGAGAGTCATCGTCCCAACTGACAGTCCCTGGGTCTCCGAGGATATGGAACAACGTCGGCGCTGGAGAAAAAAAAAAATTATCCCTTGTCTTCGATCCACTGTCCTATGAGACCCTAGTCCGATCCTTTGCAATCATGCTTGTAAGATCACGTGATATGATGGATGGCAGGTTACAAAGCCGAATATTTACGTGCGAGTAACGAGGCATGCTAACACGAGGAACGCTCAGCTGAATGCACCAAGCCAAGCACACGTCTTTTCACGGTTCTGTGAGAAGAACGATTGAAAAAGGACGCATACTGACGAGGCCGAGGTTGATATGAACAAAATGGTAAGGTTTTAGTGTTGGTTTAGTTCCAGGTAGTGTCGGTGTAATATGTGAATTTCCACGAACAAAACAACTCGCATTCCCAGTTCAAGACGTCATTGAACTGCAAAATTTCACAGTTCATTGGTTTGGTGGGAACAACAAGATAACTAGATGCTTTGCTGCGTGTACCCAGGCAGTCGTTATACTGAGAAGTCCTAGCTATATTGCAATTGAGCTAAATGTTCTGCATTTGAAGTCGTACGAAATTCAATCGAATCGATGTGCTCAAGCTATATATTCTCAGGACGTAACATGTCGATTATTTCGATAGTCGATAAAAATGGATCATTGTCGATCGTTGTCGATACTAATTAATCGACAAATATCGGAAATCGATAAAAGTCGATCACACAATTTATTGTGATTATCGACTTTGTTCGATTATGATTGATTTTGATCGATTTCAATCGACAAGTGTCGGAAATACAAAAAACGATGTGCGGCGTAGGCATACGTAGGTTGCGGACTGGTGCAACAGTCACAGGTGCAAGGAGAAGCAAGGGGCATACAAACCCAGCGAATACAGCACACCTAGCAGAGAGGGAGGAGAATCGTAGCAGCTTGTATTTGTCAAATGTTGAACTGAATAAAAACACTGATGAAATAAAATGTCAATTTACTTTACGTTACTTCTTAATTACTTTGCTGGCCTCGATTTTTTCCCGCATCTAGTCTAAACTTTGGCCCGTTCTGTCCACCCGAAGAAACACGACTTCGAGTTCCCAGGATCTCTCATCTCCCCTGCCTAGAGAGACTCTGGGAACTAGGCTGGTTTGAGTTATGTTATAGATCGCGATTTAGTTCAGCTGAAACTGTTAATCGATCATTTCTCGAGGTAATTTAAACATTCTATTCTGTAATGAATAACAGACCACTTGGTTGTTCAGGTTTTTATTTAAGTTTATTGTCATACAGATTTACTTTAGAGCTGTTTACACTCGGCATAAAAAAAGTCATTGGAGCTATTATTGGTTTGGTCACTTGAATTTTGTAGCTGATAGAAACATTTGTCTGCATTTTTGTCGATAAAATCGATAATCAGTTGAAAACCTTGTGATTATCGACTTTTATTGACAAACTTAACTTGTCGATTGACAATTACTGACAAACATCGAGTACTATCGACTTATCGACTATGTTTTCGATGATCGACTTTGATCGACATGTTACGTCCTGATATTCTGCCGTCGATTGCATTTCTTGGAATCGGTTAATAGCTTATTATTCGTTTGCAGGCCTTTAGGGCGTGAAACGAGTCAAGGTCTTTATATCAGCCTATAAACGTTGCCGTCTATTTTCCTTAGCCTTTGTCGTTGTTGTTTTTGCCTTTCTCAAGCAAGCAAGACATTCTGAATTTCAGAGTTATGGTGGTGCGTGACATAGAGTTACGAACGCGTTTGTCGAAAAACACATACTTATCTCGTGATTTTTAGCTCATTCAGAAGTTAAAGTATTAGAAAAAGTGCTTATGCAAATGCTTGTTTGTTCAGTACAGATAACCAGTCGCCTAGATAGCCAAAGTAAGTTCTAGATGTTTACACTATTTTCTGGCCGCAATGTTGGTGTACCGCAGAGGTCCACCAACATGGCGGCTCCACACTGGGCTCTGTTAATTTGTGCAAAATATTTCCACGAATATCCAAGGTGTGAGAAAACGCAGAGACTTTAAAATGAGAGAAGTGTCATCTTTATTAATCTCCTATAACATCACAGTTTCTTGACTTATCCAGTAAATGGTTTTTGAATAATTTTTTTATTGCATCAGGATTGCGTGACAGTGCAAGCCAAGAATTGTTTTGTTGGGGTCAACCATATACAGGGGTGGATCCAGGAATTTCTGAAAGGGGGGGTTGTACACTATTGTAGTAGCCTTTAATGCCAATGGTGTGGAAGGCGAGTTACGGCCCTGTGCCTCTGGCACGAGCTCTTAAGGGGTCCGGAGCCATGTCCCTCCCCCAAAAAAATAATGTTTGCAATTTTTCCCTCTAAAATGCCTTTTGCAGCATTCCCGAGACTTCAAAAGAGTTGTGAAGGCAGGATATAAAATCTGGAATTTATCTTATTTCTCAGCCAGGAACCCAAAAATAATAATGTACAATTGAAAGGTACAGCAGTATCATCAATAGTTATTTGTCGTTTCTCTACATACCTCATTAATCAAACAACATAGCCTGAAATAGTCTTTTAGGATGAGCTTTTACAAAGGCCTCGCATATCTCATCTACATCGAATCTCTCAGGGTAATGCATAGCAATAACAGTGAGTTCTGAAAAGCGTTCTTCAGACATCGTTGATCTGGTGCAGGTTTTGATCTGTTTCATGAGCGAAAAGGACCTCCTTGCAAGTTATATCCTCCACAGCAGTCGTGAAATGTACATTATCTTTTCAAAACTTGAAAAGCAGTCGAATGGTGGAAGTGAAACAACTTTGTAAAAAACAATTTTATTCTATTATTTTTAGGAAGAATCAAACAAAATAACTAAAAAAAAAAATGCTGCTCAAAGGGGGGGTTGCAATCCCCTCAACCCCTCCCCTGGATCCGCCTCTGATACATTAGTCTCTTTCAGCTTAAATGTGCAATAATTCGCTACATGGGTTTCATTCTTGTGAAGAGACATAACTCTGTTACAAGGAAATAACGAGAGAATATCGTTTAGTTCGAGATTTTAACTTAATTATACTTTACAAAGTTTCTAAGAGCGTTTTGGTAATAGGTGTGCTTGAACAGATACATTCTTAAACAAATTCTCTAACCTTTCTGCTCTTGTTGCTCAGACGTTCTCGAGTTCGTGCTAGGATTTTACTTGGTTCACAATCACGTCTAAAAATACAATGATGTTTCTGATGATGCTTTTTATGAAGTTGAAGAGTTGATAGCCCCGGTTGATAGCTCCTTTGGTATAGCATGATTCTTGATAAATTCACTCAAAATGTTTGCTTGTAAATTGATGTCTTATAAGGCTTGCAGACCGAACCGTTCTGAAAATGCTTAACGTCCTTTAGTGTTGGTCTATTGTGAATGGTGTGTTCATTTGTATGTGATTTCATTGTCCTAGAAATCATAGAATCCGTGCTATCTTTTCACGATGACAACTTCTGTAAATTCCATGTGCTGTATGCATGCATAGGTGACACATGTGCTTTAGAGACCAGACGGTGATTTGTGACTGAATGAGGAAAAAAAAAGAGCCGAAGTTTAAACCCAGGCCTCACTGCCTGGGTAATAAGTTGGCTTTGTTTTCGCTCGCAAGCTTTTGCACGCTGTAAAAAACATGTTAGTAAGGATGTATTTAGAAAATAAATATTGTGTTCCTTTTCTGCCATGATAAGATATGTTAAGGAATATGGGAAAACCTAGGTTATGGGGCTTGGGCGATTATTCAGCTGATTAAGTTATGTTATTTGTTTCTAGCGGAAACATTGCTGCCATCTCTACATTGTAACTTAAACAAAGGAGTAGGCAAATGTGAAACAGTTACTGTAATAAAGCCTAAAAGGAGTTATATATTGGATTAGAAAAAAATTAACAGTGACACTTAACTGCATAAACTAGGTGTTGAGAATGGACTTTGGTAATACACTTCAGTAATGACACAGTGATTTAATTGTCTAATTGTAAGACTGACACTAGTATACATGTAGTGTCTTTTTACAATAAACATAATTACTGGAAAAAATTTTCCAGACGAAAACAGTAGCTCAAAAAATGTGGATGGCGCAATAAAGTATAACAAAAATTATTTTTAAGTTTGAAAAGCAGCAGCCTTTTTTCACTTTCCTGGTAGTCAGTATAAAAATAGGTACTTTCTTTGATGTTGTTTGGATTGATGCATAAGTCAGGCTGTTGGTAGTGTCTCTTAACAGCTTTGAAACAAACATGAAAAGCTTAACCCTTTGCAGCCCTAAATAGGTTTGAAATTTAATGTAGTTTTCCAATGCTAAAATACTTAAAACTGTAAAATATTTAGGTTTAAAGATATGATTACCAAACTTGCACAAAAACCTCACTAATAAATATACTTTGTGTTGTAGTTTCAAAAAATGTTTGATGCTAATTGACACCTGTCATATTATGTCAAAGTTAACGAACAGTGTCATGCAGATGTACAATATAGTTTTCTTTACTGTTGTTGATCAGAGCAAACTTTGCATCTTACTTCTTTTCTTTTTGCCTTCTCATTAGTTGGAAGAAATTAAGGGAAATTGTCTCTCAACATGTCCAGCCAGTAAATGTTAATCATAAGGCCTCCTATGTCTCCTCCGGACGAGAAATTGCCAATCTGCTGCTTAGCAAGGTCAATCTGGAACAGCTTCTGACTTTTTGCATGATGTGGGGATTCTTATTCAATCACATAGCTGTTATAAGTTGATCTATCAACAAGGTGAAAGAAAACCCTACTCCACCATTTCTTTCCAGCCACTGGGATAGTGTATTAGGATATCATTTGATCATGTTTATTCGTATGTCACAACCAGTGTTCTCCAGAAGTGGCGGCAGCTGGCATTTTCACCAGCTACTTTCGTTAGATAAGACCACAGTGAATAAGCGTAGCTTGAATGTGCACTTAAAATCGCCAGTTCCATAGCACAGAAATCAGTTAGTTTATGCCAGGTTTTTAGTTTACATAAGCTTACATCACCATGTGATTGCCAACTGATCAGCTGTTCGATCACATGGTGTTAAATATGCTGGTTTGTTCAAGATACCTTTGTCCCTGGGTGATTCTCAAGTCTACGACAACTCTAATAGTTTTAACCCTAGATATGCTGTGAAATCGGTCCATCTTCATTGGCCCATCGATAAACACCCAGATTTGCCACAGCCAATCTGATCGGCCTCTTGTTCTAAACGCAGTTGTGACTGGTCAACTGTTAAATTATTGTCTTATAATGATCACTAAAGGAAAAGAATATATTTTTGTTCTTTTTGTTGGCCATTGCTTGAGGCCGTTTGTGACAATGATCGCTTCATTTCCATCATTTTTCGGCAGTTTCAAAGCATGCATGAAAATATCATGGTGACCCGCAAGGTTCACCGGCAAATTCTTCAGAAGACTTTGACAGTGACTCAGAGTATGAACAAAGTTCTGAAACATCTGACAGCAATGAAATTTGCTCAGAAGAAAACAGGAATAGTCCAGAATCCGAAGAAAATTGTGATGACAACTTAAATAACAGTCCTGAAAGAGCTGCACTTTGAACATGTGTTTATCCACTGGTGGATGATCCTGATCAAATCGACTTTGTTGTTCATGATCCCGGGTGCAAAATATGCCCTCTCCAGAGTCAAGTCCATTGATCTATTTTTCCTTGTTCCTTACACAAGAAATTCTGAAAAACTCGCAGATATGCAGAACAAATGAGGAGAATGAGATCAGTGAGGGAGAAGCAGGGAATCAGGCTGAGACACTTGCAATTTTGGCGTTTCTGCTTTGAAGAAGTATCTGGGCTTAACACTACTCATGGGGCTTGTGAAGAAGAAGGACACAGCAATACTGGAACATGAAATTTTCCTACCTTTCTACACCCTTTTTTGGCACTGTTATGTTATGTCCAGAAATAATTTTCAATTGATCTCAAAGTACCTCCATTGCTTTGACAATACATGACCAGAAGCAAAGAAGGACAATGCACTTTATGACCCATTGTTGTTTAGTTCCTTGCCCCCGAGTGGGGGATAGGGCCGGTATGACCCATTACACAAGTTCAAAAGTACTTGTTGTTGCTATGGCAACCAGGTTACCATGGAAACTGTATGTTTGTAGATAATTTATTTCATAAACAGAAAGGAAATCTGTTGACAATTAAAATGATACCTTGTTTGTTAAAATTGGCTGCCTGGTTGCTGAGTTATATATTCTTCCTGCCTGCATAACACATAGCCTTATCAAGTGCGGCAGAATTGGTATACCCCCAGCGAAAGTAAGGAAGATTTTCATGGGGTTGCATTTCACTGCTGGTTGGTAAAGCTTGTTTAACAATAAACAAGGGAGCCATGTTGAAAGTCAGACTGAGTCTTCACATCTGTTTCTGCATATCTTGGAATGGAAGTAAAAAGGAGACTTGGTTTTAAATCATTGAAAGAAGTTAAAATAAAAAAATGTTGTATGTTACAAGTAATAATTACTGTACAATTATTACATGACAAACTCTGTAATTACTGTAACTGTATTAGTAAATACTGTCAAAATAATTTGCATAAAAACGGCACAAAAACTGACCAAAAACAACATTTTTTCTTGTCTCAGTTACCACCAAAGTACGTCAGATCGTATCTCCAGCCACATAATTTTTTAACATTTTCTGGGGGGGGGGGGGGGGCATGCCCCCATACCCCCTTAGAAGCTTGGTCCTTTGGGTGCTTGATTTGCTAGCACTGGCTACTTTAGATCTTTATCTGACTACTTCACAATATGTGGAGAACACTGACACCACTCATGTTCTTATTGTAAGATGAGACCAATTCTGGACAGGCTTTTTTCTGAATGCTCCCATCTTTCTGTTTATGATTCTCATCGGGAAGTTGCTGTGAAGGAGCTTGGTTAAATGTACCAGCTGCATGGACTGCTTGCTTGTCCATTCAAGTTATGCTGGGACAGGACCTCTCATCCTCCAAAAAACAACACCTCTCTTCATTCTTTTAATGGCCACTTTGTCATAGAGGCATGCTGGAAACTCTGCAGCCCAATTGCAAAGTTCCACAACAGAGTATTTTATTTTGATACAAGTTCTCAAGAAGCTTGTATGATGTACAGAAATTGTCTCAAAAAATGGCATAGCAGTGACCCTGCACATTCTGACATGGTGCAGTGACCACTGAGTAACCTAGACCATGTTGGACTGCCTGTTGTGATTTTCCTGTGTAAATGTCAAATTCTTACAAGTAACCATTTGTACTGTCAGCCTTACACCACATCTTGATGCCCCTTTTTATGGGCTTGCTAGGCATATACTGCTTCAGTGAGGTCCTTCCCTTGTATTTTATCATCCATGTAATTATGCATGGTCAGCTGGAGGTTCTACTCCCAAGGCAGCTGGCAAAGAGTTTCCTTTCCTCCAACCAAGACCAGCCAATGGTCAAATTCTGGAACTGTAAGGGCCGGTACATCAGGCTTTCGGAATTGTTTAGAAATTTCAGAGTGGTTTTTGTCTTCCAATGGAGTTCTGAAGGAAATATCTAGGATGCCCTTGAACTGCTGACCACATGTCCACAAGGCGTACTTTGAGTTGAAAGAGCCTGACAATGGAGAAATATTGTTTGAAACTGGTACTTTACCAGCACTTGTAATGTAAAAAATGTAAATCTTATTTATAGTGGTCATGCACTTAGCTATACAAGCACTTGCTTAGCTAGTTTACAGGCATGCCACTGAAACAAAGGAAACAAATATTTCTAATACACATAACACAGTTAAAAATCCCAACTGGGAGGAGGCAGACCATTTGGCTATTTACAAAGCATGACCGAGGATTTGAACTTGGGACTACCAAGAAACAAATCCCTCTTGTGGCAGGGTAAAGGCGTTGAACCCAAGACCTCCGGATTACAATGCCAGCACTCTTCACCACTCAGCCACGCTGCCTCCAGATTCCTTTTTGGCATCCTGAAGAGCTGACGGAAAGGGATCTGTACAATCCTCTGCTGGATTGGCCTAGTGGCATTTCGTTCGCTTGGTAGACAATTCACTGGGAGCATGAACACTCAACGCCATGTTTGTGGGATTCTGTGAACATGCAACTGGAAAGCCTCCCAACCTGAGATGAACTGAACCCAAAAATTTACCATCCATAGTGACTATGTGTGGGAAATTTAAGGTTTCTTTTGATATAGAGAGTCTCTTTACCAACATACCTCTTAAAGAATGTATTGACCTGGTAGTCAGGTACATTTCTGATTGGAATCCTGACCGTAAATTGGGTAACACTGAGCTTAAGAGTCTTTCTCCGTAGCCACTGCTCAGACCCATTTTTTATTTAAAGGTTCCTTCTACAACCAGATAGATGGTGTCGCTATAGGCTCTCCTCTCGCTCCTGTTCTTTCTAAGTTATTTATGGGGTATCATGAAAAACTATGGTTGGAAAATTTTCAGGTTTCCAAGATATTATTTTTCTGACATTATGTTGACACATTTTGCTTGTTTCACTCAGAGAATCAAGCGCTACTATTTTTTGATGATATTAACCCTAGGCACTGTAACATCAGAGTCACTATGGAAAAAGAAATAGATCGCAAAATACCTTTCTTAAATGTTCTGATCAACATTTGCACGCTTGTTGATAGAGCCTACAGGATCACTAGAATGATTTCACAAACCCCGATTCTGATATGCTAATTGGAATCCTTAAATGCTAATGTGCAAGAACAATAGAGCCAGCACGTTCTAAAGAACACCGTTCTAATTTCCAGATGGTTTCTTGCAAACACAAACAACAATGCTTCCAATGTTTTAGAAAGCTTTTTGCACCAAGCAAAACACGCTCAAACGGAACTATATTTTAGTGGTCAAAATGCGTTAAACAAATCTTATTAAATAGCTGAGAACTGCAAAAGCATGGCTTTTTTCTTCCTTATTTCTGGGCCTTATCTAAATAGGTATTCACTTTTGTGAGCACGTCGTTCACGTTGTTCATGGTGTCCATGGCTTTCTGACACATTTTTTTGATGGGCAAGTTGTGCTTCTTTAGCGTGATCAATCTTTGGCTTCTTCTCCTCGTGCCTACCATTCTCTTCTTCCGAACTATCCAATGATAAAGCGACCAATTCATTGTCAAGTTTTCTTTAACAGCTTCCACTTTTCGTTGACATGGAGTCATCAGTGTGGAATACTTTTACTGAAGCTTTTACTCCTTTATCTTGGTTGTTTCCAGAACGTACTGACTCTTCTTCTTCGATTTCTGCGTCCCATGGGCGATAAAGGGATGACTGCCAGCGCAAAATGATGGGGTTTTTTTAAATTTTGCGCACGTGCAAAATATGCAAATTCATGGAGTCGCTGTTGTAAATAAAAATGGATGTACAAGAGATCCAAGCAGTGGTGTTTAATATTTTGGCATTTTTGTCGCTTTTAATATCAGCACTATCACTGTATGAATACTCAACTAGTGATGGACAATGGACATATCCGCTTGTTCAGGCTGGATTCCTAGGGCCGGGAGCACGCATGATGCGGTTTCCTTTCGACTGATGGAACCTATTGGTCCAGGGCGTAACTTGGATCTACCACCCAATGCAAAGCTTCTGGCTGATAAGGCGTATCCAGATGGTGGGTCACTACTGACACCCATAAGAGCTAACCAGATGCCTTCATTAAATAACAGGGACAGAAGGCAAGCGCAAAGGTTTAACAAGCTTCTGTTTAAGAGGAGGGTAAAAATAGAACACGTTTTTAAGGAAATGAAAGCCTACAAACGATAGGCCAGATTTGCCGGCACCCACGCTGGCTCATGCCTGTGTGCGTGAAGTTAGTTGCCCTTTTATCTGAAAGAAGGGTGAGACTCTTAAAAACAGTCTAGCAGATACGGCGAAACGTAACTTCAACAGTTCTCCACAAATGTCCACAAATGCGCACATGCATACGTGAGCACATGTTCAGTGATAGGGCCTCACATTTTTGAACACTTACAAAATTCTCAGCAGTGCCACACTTCATGCTGTAATAACTGTTTCAGTATCCTAGATCATGCTTCCACCACCTTCCAGCTTAAGATAAAAGAAGCTATTCATATTCAGTGGGAAAAACCTACACTAAATCATCAACATCACGTTAATTTGAAACTTTCTTTGTAATATTTTACATTGTCATGTTTCCTTTTGTTCTTATAGTCAATTAGCATTTTGTGTACACTATATATTCAACTCTGTACTTTGTAATTCGAACGGAAGATGACAGAAGATTCTGTTGGAACATGTTTTTAAAACATGTTGTGTTGTTTCTCAAAATTTGAACGTCTGCTACTATCCAGACGTTTCATGGAGTTCAATTTTTAGGTGGTTTTTAAAAATCTTCTGCTAAACAAACCCGAGTGCTTCTGAATCCAGTGGGAATTCAGGTGGCAAGGGTTGTTGTTGTTGTTTTTTTTTTTAAACAGCATCCAGCATTTTCATTCTGTTCTACATCCTCCAGAGATGGCAAAAGCTTGTGGTTTCCTGCAAATGGCATGTCCACGCATCCTCTGATTCCTAAGTATTTTAATTTCAAAAGTATCAGGGCATTAACTCACGCTAACTTTCTCTGCAAACCACCATCTTTCTTCACAAACTGTGATTTGTTGATTGACCCCACTAAAATGTCTCGGTCAACCACAAGTGACATCTCTCTTGATACAAAACTTGATTTGCTCTGATGATCCCACTTGGACCCTCTGAAATTGCCCCCATTTGGCACAATGGGTGAAGTGCATAAAAAGAGTAACACCTCTTCCTCCTGCTACTATTCTCTGACTGAAATGTTGAAAATGTCAAGAAAAAATTATTGGCAATTTTGGAGAATTGTACTTTCCATTGAGGTATTTTTATCTTAGTAACGGAGTGCTGTGTGTCATCAATAACCTACAATCTGGTAGATTCAAATATCTCAACGGAACCTGTTATTTCTTAGTTTAAGTTTGCATTTAAATCAGAATTTACAAATGGTAAACAAAACATGGTGTCATTTATCATTATAACTTATGGGAGCTCTTAATAATATTATTCACACTTACTTTGGAAAGTCAGAAAACCTTGCCATGACTGCCTCATCCAATTTTTTAAGGTTTTAACATCTATCCAGGGCAAAAGACATGCCTAAACGTGCTTGAGGGTGGGGTTTCTTGGGAAAAGTAAATTAAGTCTAAATAATATTTTAAAGCTACCATGAAGTCTTCCCCGATGAAAACAGCTAACATCGGACCAACCAGCTCAAGCTTGTCGCCAATGAGTTGTTCCAAACCTGGTGAAGATGCCATGATTTGGTTTATCTTTGGCATAGCAAACTGTTTTTTTTTTCAACTCCTTCTCCATAGCAGACTTCACCTCTTCAGATGTGTCATTCCAGAAGAACAACCCTTTGTTTCATCTTCCTTGTTGAAAGACCTTAAATTAATTTTTTTGGCACTGTCTGCGACTTGCCCCTGTTATTGAAAATTCATAGCCTGTTTGCTGGAGCAGGGTGCAGATGCGGGAACAGTAGTAGGGAAGGGAAGGGAGAATTTCAGAATGTTCTAGCAAAGAATGTAAAACTTGCATTAAGAGCTCCTACATGCATGATTCATACAATTTAATCAAATATCCATACAAAGCTTTTGATGGAACAGAGCACATGACAGCTTTAACATATCACTTCGAGCATGAACACAACTTCACTAGCTCTTGCAGTTTATTGAGGGCTTGGGCTTTGTGCATCTTGCAGCTATATGGGAAATATCAATATTGTGAGAGAAAGAGATGTTGTATAAGACAGAGACACTGATAGTTGTAGGTTTGTCATTGGAGGTATGTTCCCAGATGTTGTAGGTGTGATACGTGATAAGATGATGAAGGGCTACAAAACTTGCCTTACCTCGGCAGATCCTACCAAGGGCTCTCTCCAGCATTGGCAAGCAAAGATCTCTTCTTCCTCAGTCACATTTGAAAAGAAAGCCCTGGACTTGCTTCCTAGTTACCACTGCAATCTTTTGCAATCCATGTTACATCAGACACAGAGTGACTGGGTCAAAATTGTACATCTCCATCTGATTTTGTTGGTGAAGTCATTAGACATCACACCAATGTTAAAAATATCACAAAAAATGGAGGAGAACAATAAAAATATATCTTTAGCTACTTGGACATAATATATAGATAAATAAACAAAGAAAAAAAATACATGATATAGGGAAATAATTAAAGAACATAAATTACTCAGTAAAACACTTTGAAATCTTAGTCTTAAATGACTCCAAAGAACTACTTTCAATAAAGTCTTGTGGTGGTTTGTTCCACATCCTTAAAGTACAAGGAAAAAAGCATAAAAATATGCATTCTTTGTGCCGTTTACAGTTAAGAATTTATAATTGTGACTAGAACGAGTCTTGGATCTGCAGAGCACCACAGCGAGGTGCTCAATGACCTCCTCTGAAGTGCAGTTGTTGTCCTCGACTTCCACGCGAGCCTGTTGTTTGACCACGTGCACTTGCACTATGATCACGGCTGCCATTGCTGTTGGGTTCTTTGTTGCTAACATCTGAATGTTTATAAAAAGATATTCCCATAAAAAAACTAGAAAACGAAGCGACACTGTTCATAAATGAAAAATGTTTGATTCCAAATGTAAACAGTGCGCACGAACATACCAGAGTCGTCAGTATTTTCCATGAGTTCAGCCTCATTTTTGCTTGAATCGCCATTGTTTTCGCTTTCTGATGACACATCTGGCAAGTCTTCACTTTCGTTGTCAAAATCACTGACTTCTTCATCGTTTAGCACTCTCTTTTCACAACCTCTTCCAAAGTGAAATACTGTGCAGCCATTTTTTAATCACCAGTCAAACTAGGGCTAGAAAATATTGAAGAAAAAGTGCCTCTTGAAATGAAGCATGGGTATCCCATAATAGTGTTTCTACTTCAATCCCAGAATGCCTGTTGAAGTAAGCCAACATTTTTAAGAGCACATGACGAATCATACATATATGTACGACTGGGTCTTAGAGGGTTAAAAGAATAAAATTCTGAATCAAGAATATCATTTTCATAATACAAAAATGTAAATATATCTAAAATGAGAAAAGATATTCCAAAAAGGAAAATGCCATTTTTCTTTACTTTGGATAGTGTTTCAAATAAGCAGCAATTATCTTTTACCTCATAGGCACTTTAAAAATAGAAGCAAACTGCATCTGGAAGAAACAATTTGAAAACAAGAAATGAAGTGACAATGTCTTCCCGAGTCAACAAAGTGATGTTGAAAAATGGTGAAAGGTGTAAGTCTCATGTCCATAATATGTTGTTTATTTAAAATTACCAAGTAAAGGGAACCAAATGAAAAGTTCAATAACAATAGATTTCCATTCAAGATGGCAGTGACCTGCTCATCACTCTCTACCATCTGGCTCCATCATTACCTCTAATAGCTAAACCTTTTTAAGAAACTGAAATAAAGTTGATGTACGTGATCAGTAGCACAGTTCTGATGTACAAAGGCGTAACATTGGAGTAAAATTGAAAAATTTATTTAACAATCAATTTTTGTTAGAAATAAGTCCTAAAGTGAAGGAAATTGGTTCCTATCTTGAAATTGTCATTTCAGTCAATTCAGACGCATTTTAAGCCAACATTCTATTACCCATGATGCAATGCGGCCATGCCCTTTTTTTGTAAAAAATGCTTAACTACCATATTTAAGGACAATTTTAATTGCAAGCTACTGAGGGCAAAAACAGATAAAGGGATGCCAGAATTTGTTCATGTTCGTCCAATGGAACTTGATAAATTGGCCTTCCACTACTTTGCTTTGACACAAGTGGTCCACAAATGTACCGCACAGTTCCTGGTTATACTCCTGCCACCTTATCATCCAGTTTATATGTACAATTAATAATGTTCACCCTTAAAAAGAAATTTCCGAAAAGAACAGCCTGTCCTTCGGAATAAATGCTTCCACTAAAAGGATCCTCAAAGTTTTCTTGAAGGGAAATGACTCCACTGCTAGTAACTTTAAGGAGGTAGTTATCATAGTGGCTGTCATCTTCAGCTGCCACAGCCACAATACTTGACACCTGAGGGTTCTCTTGACAGAACAATCTCCTTCCAGTTGCCAACCCATTCCTTATTTTCACAGCTGTCAATACTCTTGACAATGTGACCATGGCAGTAACAAGATCTCTATCACATGGAGACTATAAGCTGTTCACTGCAAGTCCTTACAGAGTGTAGTTGTCAGATACCTTTGACAGTGCAGAATCTTCCAGCTTCCCTGTTATGTGCAACACTCAGTTCTCCATTAGAAGGCAGATAGAACAAGACACGCCGCTTTAACTGCACTGACTTCTGCCTAGCAGGAAATGAGGAAACGGCTGGTTAAGAGAAGTTCTCTTTCAGAAAGTTAGAAAGATCTTTTGCATTTGATAGTGTGACTTTCCTGGAGAGAACTGCTGAAGTCGCCTTCTGTTTGACATGGGAGCTAGCTGCTACTTGTTCTCCCTTTGCATGGGAGGTGGCGAAGTAGTTTCGCTGGACTGTGTATCCAAGAGTTGCCAGGGAACAAGATAGGTCACCATAACAGTGCTGGCTCTTGTACTGTCCTGCACGTCCCTCCGTGAATTCATGCATCTTCTTGATGGTGTAGTTGGATTCTTCTATTGCTTTGAAATTAGTTCTGGATGTGAAGGACAGAGTCATGATCCTGGGTGACTTCATCAGAGGTCAGAAACAAATGCTCCTTGCAAATTGGTGGTTCCTCTTCTGTGCTCTGGACACCATCCACCTCAGCATTTGAATACCTGTAAAGAATTGAAGACTTACATGAAGACTTACTTTATTTACATTAAAGTATTGGGACTGGATTTCATCTTGAAACCGGCAGGCATAATCCTCAGAATAGTCATGGATGCACAGGGCTTGATCAAGAGGAAGGTTTTCAAGAAGAGAATCTAGCTGTTCCCTTGGCCATTTAGCAACAAGGGCTCTTTTTCATGTCTTTTCCATCAGTGGTAAGTTTTTTAGTCTACACAGTCGTACCATTTCCATTTCACTTCATGATTGCCAACATCTTTCTCCTCTGACAGCAAAACCAAGCTGTGAACTCCAAAGTCTTAGCACTCGCTTTTCAAGCATTTCAATTTATGATAGTCTTAGTCTTTGGGTTTGGGGCAAAGTGTTTGTTCAATAATATTTCCAGCTGAGGTATGCACTTCTGTAACTGCTTGATTAGCTTCTCTGCTTTCATTAACCACCCTCTTCCTAAACTTCATGCAGTCTTTGAAGATAATTTGAAGTTCAACGTGCTGGCGACACATGTAGGTCTGTCTATCTCGTTCCCTTGCTCCCCTAACAAAATAAGGCTTCAGGTTTTCAAATTTTTGCTGAAATATTATTATCTCTGGGTACATTGATGCAAAGTTAACGTAGGCTTCTGTGTGGGTTTTTTCAAGCACATGTTTTGGATGTTCAACCCACGTTTTCATTCCAATGCCTCTTCTGATCAAGTCTTTCTTGATTCCTGTTGGTCTACTTGCCACCATTTTCCAATAATCATAAACAACCTCTTTGGTTTTTTCGGTGACTGCATCCCACCTGGTTTTTCATTTGGTTGCAGGCCAGCTTGGCTCTTCACGTTTTAAGATCATTTTGTGTTTCTCAATTCCTGACTTGATGCTTCTTCTATCCAAGGCTATGAGTTCTGAAAGTGTCTTCTGGCATGTACTCTTTTTAACATTTTGACCAAAAGAAAGTGATTTTGCTGCTCTAAGTGCAGCTCTTCCTTTGTTTGACTTTTCATTTTTGACGGCTTTAAGGCTTTGGGTGAGATCACTAGCAAGCGCTTTAAGTGCAATCACGTCTTTCTCTTCTAGCGTTTTTATTAGTCTGCGTTTCTTGAGCACTTTCCTTATTTGTGGACTTTTTGATATAGCTGCCATTACTTCTGCTTTCTTCTCCAGGGTATCTGGGAGACCCTTCGTAGCTTGTCCAATGGCACGTTTCTTGGCCATCCTGTTTGGGAACGGCATACCAGTAACTTTGATTGGTGCGGCTTCCAGCGCTTGAACCTGTGCATTTTGGTTTTTCTTTTTTAGACAGTATCACTTACTTCGTTCTCTAGCCATCTTTCTCTGTTTTTCAAGTTTCCCTTTATTTTCTGAAGCGATCTTCTGCTGGTTTTGTTTGCGCCAACATTTCTTTGTGGCGTCTTTGATTGGAACATACCGTAATTGTCTGCGCTTGGCTTCTTGACTTTTCTTTATGGCTTTCACAACCTTTTCAAAAATTTTCTCTTGTTTTTTCTCATAATGTGCTCTTCTTTTCTCTTGTCTTTCCTTCTTTTGTTCTTGCCACATCTGAGTCCTAGAAACTCCAGAATCAATAATCTTTGCATTCAATTTCACGGCCTTGTGCTTGCAAACAACACAATACTTGACTTCGTGCTTGAAACACGCAGCATGTGCTCAGGGAGTTTCCTGCTCATTTCCTCACCTGATGCAATATTTTACTTCTTAATAAGGAAATCTAAAACAATGCTCATCAATTCTGTAAACTTTGGGATGATTTGGAAGTAAAGGAAGCTGCCAAAATGATCAGAGTGTTGCAGTTGTCTTTGCTTGAAATTCAATTGCTTACCTTCCTCAGGATCAAAATTGTTGACCTTATGCTTTTAACAAACTTTCTTGCCAATATTTTCGCCATCCTGTTAAGAAAAAGACAGTAAGAGGGAGATAAAAGAACAGTTTAACTAGATATGTTACACTAAAAAGTAGTTAGAATTAACTTAAATGCAACCGGCCAGAAAACATTCATAACTTTTATACTGACCTTCCACTGCTCAAGAACATGAAACTTGTTTCAACTGCCATGTAAACCTCATGCACATCCAATACAAAAGTACTGGTGAGGGCCACAACATTCACACTGTGTTACAGCGATACCTTCTTGACAGTTTACACAGATTACATTGTCTGGGAGTTGCTGTTCTTCAATGTATGAATTCAGCAATTTTTCCTGTATCTTTTCCCAGTTACCAGAGGTGCTCAAAACACAATTTTGCTGTTGAGATGTGGATAGCTGGCTCTCGAGATCATGAAGAGGGACATCTTGTTCTTCTGGACTGTCAATCTCCTTGTTATTTTCCTGCATACTCTTTTCAGGCTACCTCCCAAATTCAACTTTTAGTGGAATGGAAATGGTGGTCTTCTTTCCATCACGCCCAATATTCTTCACATTTAAAGGGCATGTAAACCCAAAAAATGCTATCTTGGGGACCACATAGTCGTTTAGTACATACATGACATCTGCCAAATCTGTAGATCTTTTGTTCACTTTAGCCCGTTTTTACGTTGAAAAATCGCTTCAAAGCTCTAAACATCCGCCATCTTGAATTGTGCAATCTAGCAGATGACGTCACGGGTGGACCTTAAGTTACGGGAAGTCAAAGGTCTTTCTTGAACACGTTGTGAAATAAGCACATGTTTGTTTAGTTTTGCAGTAATTCAAACAAAACAGGCCATACTATGCATAAGTTTCCAAAAGACACTAATTTGAGGCGGCAGTGGGTAAAATTTGTTCAAGGCACAAATCGAGCCTAGCGAAAAGGGCCGATTTCGTAGAGCCGACGGAGCATTCGGTTATTTGCAACATTCATTTTTCTCCGGATTGTTACGAAAAAAGTTTCATGGTAGAAATGGGGCTGAGAAAGCAAAGTCCTTTACTTTCTGGTGCTGTACTGACGATACAGTCTCCAGCAGCAACAAATTCTTGCGACAAACGAAAGCGGCCTATCCAAAATGAAGGCAGCAAACAACCGGAAATGGCTGACAGTGCCGATAAAAGGCCTAGAAGAAGTAGAGCTCTTCAAAAGCTTGATGTTAATAGGGTAAACCACTTTGTCTGCTATTCTTTGCAACACAGATAATCTCTGCTTCTTTTGAGAAACCCTGCAAAGAAACAGCAGTAGAACAGTATGTGTCACGCTTACACATCATTGAGTAACTAGAAAGGTAATTACGGCAAACCACGTTTGTGCCTTTGTATATGTTAAGCCCATTGCTGCCATTGCTGTAACATATTTTCAATAATTATGATGTAAATTAGCAATCACCTCCTTATCCCTCACTGGGTTGGTGGCTTCAACCCAGTATACGTGGTGCCAAAATCGGCTGGAAAGGTGCTTCGGATCTTGTCTACAGCACAAGATGGCAGCACAACTCGGACATGTTTACCAAGATAACCCCAGCACCAACGAACAAGCTGCCGATAGGCAATGTATCGAAATTTCCTACACGAAAAATACAGAGAAATAACTATCTACACTAGTGTTGTACTAAAATAAAACCAGTTACGGCAGAGGTAAATCTGACAATTGAACCGCGATAGTTAAAATAAAAGTAAACTTACTTGTTTCCTGTGTGATTATCTGTGCCGTGCTGCTGCCTGAATGCGTAATAAGCAGTTTCAAGCACCCAAACATCAAGACAGGTCAACTGAAATCCTGGATGCTAGGTAATACATTTCATTTGTATTTCTGGCCTCTGATTTTCTACTTTTTGCCAGATTTCAGCGCAGCAAACACTTCCGTGAGCAGTCGGCATTGGCTGACATACTTGACACTCGCACCATTTAATGCACCCAAGAAAGGTCGGGAAAAAAGACAACAACAAAATATGGTGAGCTTCTATTAGCGTGCTAATCTGACTATCCGCCGGCTTCAATTGATGCTCATCTGCTAAAAATGTAATTTAATTGCAAAATGATTAAACGCCAGTCTGTGTTTCCAAGACGGTCTGAGTTGTTGTCATCTGGTTCTGGGCTGGCTTCTTGTTGATTGTTTTGTCGGACCCTTCGTGGCTCAGATTGATACGGACGAGGCCCAGATTGTTCCACAGCTACAACTGAATTTTCTACATCACTATCATACAAATTCACCAAATTTGAATCGCTGCCATCCGATAAAAGATCCTCCGAGCTACTCCCACTTTCCCGATCCGCCATAGAATTCTCATATGGAATCCCTATTGCACAATGTTTGTGTTCCACCGCTTACATCACGACAGATGGCTATTGTTTTCACCGGAAGTGGATTTTTTTCTCGTAAAAGCTGTTTTTCTCCTTAACGAAACCCAAACGAGCAAAATAAATGCCAAATTCGTTTTCTACGTTGCTGTTTGCGTCGAATAAGAAAAACTTGTATTTTTGGGTTTACATGCCCTTTAAGGAAATGGACTTTAACTGAGGCATTTCATGGGTGATTCAAGCCAGAGGTATTTTGCGATCAGCTGTTTTTGGCAAGCACGCAAATAATCAGGAGAAAAGAACGTCTAAAAACCGAATGCTTATAGCCAGATCAATGCACAACAAGTAGGCTATGGATGCCATTTTTGGGGGCTTGTTTACCGAACAGCAAAGTGATTTGATTGGTTGAAATGTTTATGGATATTTAATGAGCTACTGGAAAGACTTAGATGATCAGTTGAGATTGCTTGAACCCAGTGATCTAAATCTAGAATGTACGGGTGTAAGCCATTTAGATTGTGTAAGTGGGGTGGAGCATACAGAGTGAACTACAACAATTTCATCACAATATCTGTGAATGCCATGGATTTATCTGAAGCCCTTGTATCTTCTAGCCCTCATATCTCATATATCTGCCTGGATTATATGCTTTATTTCTGCCTCACTTGAGCCAGTCTTCCTATGAAGTGCCCTTCTTATGGACAGAGAAAGCCTTGTAGAGTGCATTAACTGCCCTGAGGAACTTTGAGCAATGGTTCATTTTGATCAGCAGTTAGATGCTGTTTGTTTTTGCATTGCACACACTACACTGTCAAACTTGGAGCTGATTCCCATCAGCTGCTTAAAACAATATGCCACTGGGCAGGTCCATCTAATGAGCAATTTTCCTTACAAGCAAACATTTGCATCTCCAGCTGGTCGCAACTTCCAAACTGAACAACTTCTCTGATTAGCAAAGAGCAGATCAAGTCCAAATTTAGTTAAAATATAGGATCATTTGAAGCACCAAGAATGACAAAATGCTGTCTTGTTGTGAAATCTGTCTTACTTGCACCATGCTGGTTAGACGAGAAGAGACAGTTCTCATTGATGCGCATACTATGTGCCTTTCCCCAGTCTTCATCATGTGACACAATAGCATGCTCTTCAGTGCACTCAAGCCAAACACCATAATATAATAATGTAATAATATATCATACCATAATAATATAATAAACCATCACTCTGCAGGATTAACTGCACAACTTTGCAGTGATCTCCAACAGAATTCTTGGTTGCATACAAAAATTTGTTGTCTACACACACAATCTATTCAAGCAATGGTTGGTTATCATTCTTGGGGAAAACTATGTCTTATTAACTCATCAAAAGAGTGTCGTACGTTAGCTCCGTTCTCTTGAAGTGGTCTTCTATGAATCTTCATCTCTTGCACAGTTCCTACATAGCTCAATTTCAGCTGAATAGCAATCTCTTCAAGATCAGCCTTCCTCCTTCCTTTCAAGGATATCATGATAGAGTTGGGAAAAACTTCTATTGCCTTGAGTAGGGCACTTTCACAGGCGAGGAACGGGATACTATGTGCATAATGAAATTCTTCCTTGTACAATGTTGATCTATTTCACTTTGCATCAAATACCAGAAAAAGAATCCAATTAAAATTTTCAACAGCAGTACTTATAGGAGATGGAATCATCCCCATGTGATTGTTTTGCATAACTTTGTCCAGTTCTTGTATAATGGTTTGACAGATATATACCCAATTTGGCTCAGTTTGTCAATCAAGCTCTGCTTGCTTAGTTCAAGAATGGCACATTCTTAGCTGTGAGAGGTTAGATCATCATCCCCACATTTCAGTTAGTGGTTTGAAAATGATGCCTTCAGGATTTTGCCTGGGGCAGTCAGGCACAATCAAAAGTAACCGCAAGTACAGGTCTATATCACCATTCTCAGGTTTGGACTTGATAATTTCAAATGCTGATTTGTTGCATTTGGTTTGTAACAAAGCAGATTACATTAGATTAGATTAGATTAGTTAGATTTATTTAATGTTATTTCTTGTAGACCTAGCTTGTTAATTCTAAGACTGCCAGAGTGTTTTAATAAACCACTACTACTATTCCTCTCAATAACTTTGGCATTTTGTGGCTATCGAGATAAGATAAGATAAAATTTTATTGTACACTCCTTAAAAGGTTTTTCAGTGAACAATATAATACATGAGGTGAGATAAGTACAAAGTGCACTAGTTATATATTATGTATGAAGTACACTAATTATATAAAAAAAAAATAGAAAGGAAGAAAAATAAAAGAAATAAGAAAAATTTAATTTAAGAACTTGCTGAGAAGCTTTGTCTTCAGAGTTTTCTTAAAATTTGCATGACTCTCGCATAGTTTTAAGTCTTTGTCTAAAGAGTTCCATAGTTTTGCTATTCTGTAATGAAAAGATCTCTGACCAGCAGTGGTTTTTGCACAGGGGAATGTTCAGTTGTGAGTTTCTTGTGGTTCTGCTTGATATTTGTTGCCTTTTGACAAATTGTGATGTCAGATAGGTCGGGGCGCAGCCCGTCATTCACTTAAAAGCAAAAACAGCGTCTCGGAGGTAAAGCTGCTTTTTCACGGGAAGCCACCTCAAATTCTTGAGTGATGGAGTTATGCTCAAATTTATATAATTATAATTATATAATTATCCGAGCAGTGAAGTTCTGATCAGAAGAGGAGGATTGTTACTGTTCAGATCCAAAAGAAAGTGGAACTCAAATGGGATCCCCTTGCCTACTGGTCACATCTATGCGAGGTAATGGTATCCACTAAATCTGCCTGCCAGAGATCATTTAACTTGTAGGCTACTCTGGGTAGATCTTTTTTCTTCCCTTCTTTGGTATTTTTTAGCAACTGGTTGGCCCTCACAAACTCCCTCTCAAATTACTGCACCTCCATAAATGTTATGCCAAATTGGGAGTGATCGTGTTTTAAATACTCATACTTAGCCTTGGAGAGGCAAACACAACAGGGCTACTTTTGTAATATAGAAATGCCTTAGAAGCAACTGATGCTTCTTGTTCAAAGTCTCTGTAAAATACCACCCCCTCTTGCATACTTCCAATACACATGGAAACATACTCATGAGTGATAGCTATAAGGTGGTAAGAACTATCTTTGAAAGACACGTAGAAACTTCTTACTATATGGCTTTCTGTGTCAGAAGCAATTGGTGGTTATTCTTGTATTGGCGAAATGGGAATATACCGATCTTTTATAAACAGTTACAACATTAGTTTAGAAGAACTAAGAAAGTACTCATTTACAAGATAGTTCAACTCCGATAAAACCATCAACGGTTCTCATTAAGTAAAGCCTTTCTGTCTGACATGAAAACTGCTCTTACACTGTCCTCAGATATATTTGTTTTCCTTTTCTTTATTCAAGTTTGTACATATTTTGAATATAGCTGGATTCAATTCTCTTTATTACTGTATATAGGTCTTATCATAGAAGAGCCATGTTCAGTGGAATGGTAATAAACCTTTATTATTATTATTATTATTATTATTGTTATTATTATTATTATTATTATTATAATTAAGGCTTCGTAGCAGCACAAAGTAAGATATTGCTCTGATGAACCCCACAATGTTTTTGTAGTTCATTTTTTAAGGAAGACAATACTTCTTTCTGATGAGACATCATCCATGGTCAGTTGTAAAATGAAAATATGCAATAAATAGTGTAACAAAGTGAGATATTAACAAGAGCAATTAAGGATGAAGGCATGAACCAAAAAAGGTAAACCTATTTGAGCTAAGAAGGGAGACTAATTAGTATGAAAGGGATACATTAATATGTTTGACCTGAGAATTTAACAACGGCTGCTCCCAAAGGATGTGCATGGCTTCCTTTATTTTCAGTTGGAAACTTGTGGAAGCAGAGTTGAGAATTTTGTTCAGAAGATTGTTTTAAAATTCTTGACTCTGCTTCCACAAGCTTTCAGTTGAAAGTAAAGGAAGCCATGCACATCCTTCAAGTTGTAGGAAGCAGCTGAGAAAATTGCCTGCCTGTGCCTGTGTCAATTTAGTTTGGCTCTGATCTTGCTTTTAGCCCACTTACCAGAATTGTTTAGACATCTCTTATTGAGATCACACGGCATCTTGTTTTTGGTCTCCCAAGCAGCCAGGTGTCATGCTGCACACCTTGGGCTTTCTTGTAGTTGTCAATGTACTTTTTGCACTCTTCTGGACTCATACATTTTTTGGTCCAGCCTGCAGTCTCTTGCTTGCCCTTCAGGAACGTGTTAATGTAGTCTCCAGAGACCATTTTCTTCTAGTATAATTTAAGACCTTGAACACACACAATATTGAGTAGTTCTCCTCTAGTGCAAGTGCAATTTCTGGACTCCCTCAATAGCTCTCTCACTTAATTTGGGCTAATGCAACTGATCAGCAGGAATTCACTTCTTTTGTGAATTTATGGCATACCACAAACATAACTTTAGGCGCAGAGCCCCTAGGGCTTCTAATCCAACATGGTAAAATTGTGTGGAAGAGGTCTCTGGGTGGTAACACTCTGCAGTGCATCAGACCAAAATAGGAGAGCTGTAGGGTAGTCTGGAACTCACAGTTTTTCAGAATTACTGGATGTCCCACAGTATAGATTCCCATTTTGTTCACAGACTGGTAGATCAACGTGACATCAAGGTATCTTGCATATTATTTCATCAGCCTTTTCTGAACCAGAGGGTCTGATGATGGTCATGTGTGATCGAACGACTTAATCAGCATTCTGTAACAGTCAACTCTTCCTCCAAACAAGGTCCTGACCTCAACCATGTCTTTGGCCACATAGGTTGTGTATATGTCTGCTGACACTGTTTGTCAGCCAATTCCCTGCCCCACTCACATTCAATATTGATTCCACATTGTAGCCTGCCTGGCATAAACGTCCTTCTCTGTTCGTTATGTTAGTGTACAAGTCACCCATTGTCCCACTTGCCACTAGCGACTTTGTGTTGGGTGAGTAGTACCGGATTATCTGTGCCAGTCGCAACTGTAGAACTCGAGGATGGTGTTTGTGTGGGGAAGGAACCCATCTACCTTAATGGTGTCATCTCTGAGGTGCACTTTGTTCTCTGCTATTCTTCCCAGTGCCCCTCAAAATGAGTGATGTACAGAAACTTGAGCCAGCTGAGTGCTATCTTGCTCTGTGTATCTTTGTGCATATACCCTCCATGTGGAACAAGACTGACTATGTCAGGTTCTAGGAAATGTCTTTCAAACAAGATTACAATAGGATGCTATTGTGAGATGACCCATCGCATAAGTTTTGGCCAACTGAACAGTTCTTGCTCTAGAAGAGGTATTAATTTCAATGTGTTGGAGCTCTAGAGTAATAACTTTTCATTTAAATAGCAAAACTCAGTGACATGACGTCTCCATACAAAGCTCTGTAAATTTGGGTGAACCACTTTTCCAAGTAACACACGAATGAAAAACAGACCTCAGTCTTGGCAAGGTTGTTGATATAACAATCATCTTTCACACTCCCGATTCTTGAGTTAATTTATTGAATGGTTGTGTTTTTTGAATTTTCAATGGCCTGACAGTGCAAACCAGTAATTCGCGTCATTTTGAAGAGTGTGGGAAAATGAGTCTCCAATGTCCTTTGTGCGGTCAGCAGTTAGAGATCATAGTCATTCATAAAAGCCCCGTAATACTATATTTCTGCTTGTAAATTCACAATTTTTGGGGAAAAAACAAAGGGAAAAAAGAGGAAAAAACACGCCGCTAAGTACGCGGACAAAATTAAACAAATTTGGGAGGTCTCTGTTTTCGTGGATTCACTGAATGTGCACCCCAGTTTTATCACTGGAGAGCTTGCAGCCTGTTGAAAACCACCTACAGCAGAGAAGTGGCAGCGAAACAGACAGGCCAGGGGTCGTGCAGTGATTCCCTGTAAATGGATGCTATCAGTATCACAAGGAATGGCACAAAGGGTAGAGAGATTGTTTGTGCTCATTTACCAGATGTTGAGGGCCATGCAAACATGTAAGTTAAGGTTTTGTAGGGGGCATTGCACTCTTTTTTTTTTTGGCATTTTTTAAAAACTATACACACTGCAGCTGTTCCTAGTAGGTGATGATTCTTTTCACCTCCCCATGAAGCTTGAATGTACCAGAAAGTAATATTTTAATAAATAATTTTTATGAAAGCAAAGACTGAAAAGGTACAAGAGTTTAGAATGTAGTGTAGAGTGTTGAACATTACTAATTGCGAAACTAATGCAAAACATTAATTGGTTGTGAACAGGAAACATCAGTTTGGTTAAGAATATGTAATAAAAAATAGAGAACATAAGAGTCATCAGACCACTTGAGGGCAATCTCTTATTTAGTGAGACTAATGTGGTAACTACATTCAAAATAAATTCATATTTTAAAACGAAAAATACATTTGTAATAATATTGACATCTGTAAGCAATGTAATAATCTTCTAAGTGCTTGTGATTTGTTTCAGGTCCTGCATTCTGCTAAGAGGCAAATTCAAGGTCGAGAGTACCTAAAGAGTGAATAAAATAAAATGGATTTCACTTTCAAGACTGAATTTGTTTTGTATACTTTAAATAAAGATATAATAAAACCTTGGGACATGTGGATGGATTGTGAATGCTCCCTTGTCAACCTGTCCTGGAATTATATTTTGATATTTTTGGGTAAATAACTTGTGAAAGTCAGGAATTATATGTAAGTTTTCATAATTTAAATGTGGAAATCAGACATGATATCTTTTAGCACAGTAACAAATAGATAAAAGAAATATTTGGAATAAATACCAAAATGGAGAAATTTCAGATTTACAAAGAATATATTAACAGAATTTTTGACTATCCCTGCATCTGACAACACAAATTTTTGATACAGTTTTCTAGCTTAGTTTATTTTGTATAAAAGAACAAGAATTTCTCACTCGTATGCATTATTGAAAATTCTGTTTTGATAATGATTTCATTTCCTCAACTTATCCAAAACGTGTAACATTTTGGACATTTACAATTTCTTTGCGGGCATATAAGAACTTGCACATGCTGTCAATTTTGGTCCGATAATCACTAAATAAGAGGAAAGCCTCAATTCTCATATCAATCATTTCTGTCTTAGAAAAATGCAGAGTAAAGATGCTTACCGATTGTACGGTCTCTTTCCAAAGAATGATAACAGCAGCTCGTCAAACATGGCCCGCATTGCGTTCCGTAGTGCTTCCTTCGGTCCGAGGATAATCGTTATATGGGCAGAATTGTCTGTGACATGGAATGCGAACACAAACTTTCCTTTTATTTTATAATTTGGACAGTATTTAACTCAATTTAAGATAAATATATATCTCCTGAAGGCCTGCATTCGTAGCATTGGAAAGTATTTGCGATTCTCTTTGTCCACCATCTTGAATCTCTTGGTTTGTTGTGAAACACAACACTCCAACCAAAACACACATTCTCATTGGTTGAAACATGAGTTTCGTGACATCACAGATGTCCTAATACATTGGGATATTCCGGCTGTTAAGGTGATGCCCCTGTTTTGCACTGTGCAATCTCTACTGCGCATCCTAAATTGAAAACATTGACAAACATGCAATCTTTCAAAGATGGCGGCTATAAGATCGCGGGATAAAAGAGGCTGTTTTCAACAGCGAAAAGAAAACGAAAGGCGAGAAAAACTATGTATCTGGTTCAAACGAAATGCCGAAGAGCTTAGTGTAATAGTGGAGAGTGATGGCAGACATAAGGGTTTTTAGTTGACCGGGAGACGCGTAGTACAGTTAGATGTTTTGGCGAAAGCTCTCTATAGTGGATGCCAAACATGTTGAAACCCACTTCAGTTGTCCAACTGTTTATATATTACATGTTCGAACTGTGACTGCGGAGAAATTAATGTTTGCCTGACAAATAAGACTCGTTGAGCCAGCTACAAAATGGAGGGAAGACCAATCTTTGATGTCAACACAAAACTTACCTCAGGTACGTTTATTTTGTTATTGTTTTTCATTAAGGGTCACTTTCAAAAACCTCTCAGGATTCAGACGGAGTAAAATTTGTGCTAAATGTGTCTTGTATTCTGCCTAATTAGACAATTTTATCACTAAATTAGAAGATACAATTCAGTACATTAGAAATTACAATGTTTTGTGATACATGCTAGGTTTGTTTGAGATAATTGGGCAACTAGATTATCTACAACAGCTCTCTTCATATTGAAATAAACTAAAATTCTTCTTTTCAATTGCAACTAAAATACGGTACAATGTTAAAATCTGTGTCAAGGTATGCCACATGCAGGAATTGGCACAACACACGTAAATGCGTTGTTAACATTGATAAACTTATCACCTCTTGGCCAAAACACATTGAATGCAAGAGAGAAAGAAGCAGGCCCGGTGATTGAAGCTGTAGCAAAGAAGTCGTGTGCAGAGGCCATTGAAGCCGAAAAAAGATGCTGGATCTATGGACAACAAGAATCAGAGTCGGGTAGCATAAAGATCGGAGCATCTTATGACATGGGCTGGCAAAAACGGGGGAAGGGACACTAGCCTGACAGGTGATTACATTTTTATGTTGACATCAGACTGCTACCATAAGTTTTTTCTGACTTTATTTTTCATGTGATCTTCCCGTACTACTACTTACCTAGTGAAATCTCTTACATTCAGGAGCTAAAAATTCTTGACAAACATTCAAGTTTGTGTTACCTGGAACAATTTTCTGAGTACCAGTGCTTTCCATTGTAGTTCTGTAATTTGCATAATTTAATAATTTATTAACATAGCTGATTACTAGACTCGCTCTTTTTCCACATCTGGTTTCCTGGCTATCTTGTGTTTTTATTTTTGGGAAGGGAATTTGGCCAAAAATACCAGTCTTGGAACTTTTCCTAAAGCTAAATTAGTCATAAAAGAGCTACATGTGTCATATAAAATTTTGCATTTGTCACAGGAGTTGGTTCCCTCATTGGACTTCATACAGGCAAAGTTTTAGGGTACAGTACAAGGACAAAGCATTGTACAGTTTGCAAGGCAGCAGTTAGAAATGGCAGTGTTCCAAGAAAACATGACAGTCAAAAGAACTGGACAGGGTCCTCCAAAGCAATGGAGCCAGATGTTGCTGTAGAGGTGACAGTGTCTGCATCACAACACCATGGTCAAGTTAACATACTCGTTGGGTATGGGGACTCAAGCACCATAAAAAAGGTCAGAGAGAGCGTGACACATGATGTTGAAAAGTGGTCAGACATAGTGGATGCTAAAAGGTCGTTTGGAACCTCTCTGTATACCCTACAGAAGCATTACAAAGGCATCCTCAGTATTAAAGTTATTAACTACTTGTTGACATGTTTTGGCTATACATTGTCCCAAAACAAGGGTAATGTTCAAGGGCTTCAGAAAAACCTAAGAGCATTTGTCCCTCATGCTTTTGCGAAACATGAAAACTTTGACCTATCTTGGTGTGGCTTCCTCAAAGACCCAGCTACTTACATGCACAAATCACTCCTGTATGCCAATGATCTCCAAGATGCAAAGCTTCAGAAAGACCTTGAAGTAGTAGTTGAGGTCTTTGCCAAAAATGCTGAGAAACTTGCCCCACTTGGCTCAAGCCAGGCAAATGAGTCACAGAACAACTCTGTAGGAAGCAAGGCTCCTAAAATCCGCCACTATGGGGCAAGCAAGAGTAACGCCTACAGAGTGGCTTGTGCCGTCAGCCAAAAGAATCTTGGGTATTCTTATGTTCCAGAGGTAGGTACTGTTGTACCTAGTTTAAGAAAAATAGATTTGGTTTACTAGTCTCTCCCATCTCTCTGAAACTTGAGTACCCCCACTTTTACCTAATTTCAAGTAGATGGGTGGTCTGGTAGTTGGCATAATAACAATTTATCCTTATTTTCAACCTCATGTTATATTAAAAAAAACATGTAATGGTAAAAATGGTGCCAGGATTTGTGGGTACCTTGTTTGATGAACAGGTATGTCTTTGAAGGGGTAATATGTACTGTACATGTATGTATTTATAGCCTCTCAGGGGTTTGTACCACAGAAACCAGGTTGACCCCTAGACTTGAATTTGCACTTATTTATATGGTACTTCACTTGACAACTTTACCTTTAATCCTAACCAATAATATTTTAACAATTTGACACGATCTATTTTTACAATTGTTTGTTTCACTGAATATATATATGATAAAATACATGTAAAGCAAAACTTTTTCCAATTTGTGTTACGTGTACCTTTGTTATATTCTAGACATTGAGTGACATTCAGTTATCTCCAGGTGCACATTGGAAGGTGTGTGCAGAAAGATTAGACAGAAAGAGATCCAGGCTTAGTGCTGGGTCAAAGACCAGGGAGTACAAAAAGAAGAAAAGGGAGCACAGAGAGAAGAGAAGTTCTAAAGTCAGGCAGCTAGAAAATAGAGAAGGGATCCAGTATGAAAGTGGTTTGGGTTGGAATGAAAACTCAGATTCACCTGTAGATCAGATTCCTCCACCAACTGTAAGACCTGAAATCAAACAAGTTACCCCTACAAGTGCTTTGAAGAAAGTTACAAATGACTTGGAAACATTTACAAGGGGTATTTTTATATTCTTTACTCAAACAACGATCATTTGTTAAAAAAGAACTGAAACTTTGATTTAAGCATCTGATTGTAAGGGTTAAAGTTAGTGTAACAAAGCCCTTATGGCATTGTTTATTTGTTAAGAAATTTAGAAACATTTTCATTCTTGATACTTTTTTCCCGTATACACATGTTAGCATTTTATAGTTTGAATGGTAGTCATGCTACTGCTAAGGCGTCGTTCACACTTGGTGCCCGGGCACTGTACCCAGGCACGGTGCCTGACGGGCACCAATGTGAACACAACGTTTTGTAAGTGCCCGAGCCAATAATTGGGCATAGTGCTTGGGCACGGGTACAAGGTGGAGACCTTGCACACGATTTTAGCGAGTGCCCAAGAACTTTACCCACAAACCCCTGCTCTTCAGTTTCAAAATGGCGGAAGGTCAAAGGTGGACAAGAGAGCAAGTTGATGCTTTAGTCGACGCTTACAGTAGGTAAGTTCATACTAGGGCCCAAGTAGGCCTTAAGTACGATAAAAACTCAAGTGAACTTGAGATTGGCGGTGCTAACTTTTAAAGATAAGCGTTCATACTAAATTGCAAAGTATGCTACTTGCGGAATCGCTTGTCAATCAAACTACGCGGTAAAACCCGCCAAAGCAAATGTAGTCAAGACACTCAAAGCTTCATTATGCCGCGACCTTGAAACGTTCGAATAGCGTCCCTTATTTTGATTTTTGCTTTCCTACTTTTGCGACAGCGGTCTTTCATGCTTCAACAAATGTATTGCTTCGCTTTAATGGAGGAAGCCTTTAGAATTAGCCGGTGAAACCATCGGATGTTGCTTATTTATATGGCAGGGCACTCACAACAACAAAGACCACAACTGAAAAGAAGAGCTTGGGTTTGGCCTAGACCACAGAACTGGTTTCGCCTTCTTATAGCTAATCCAGCACTGCATTTTCTTTGGAAGGAACATTTTCGTATCACTCACACAACATTTCAATACCTATGTGACCTAATAAGAGCAGATATACAAAAACAACACACGCGGATGCGAGTGCCAATTAGTGTAGAAGAAAGAGTTGGTTTAGCATTATGGCGACTTGCAACCGGCAACAGTTATAGAAGCTGTGGGTTACAATTTGGATACGGAAAGTCAACAGCGAAATGCATTTGTAGTGAATTCGAGCGCGCTCTTCTTCGTAGGAAGGATCAATTCATAAAATTTCCCTTGACAAGGCAGGAAATTACAGAAAAGGTTGACGAGTTCGAAGAGATGTATGGCATACCTCAAATTGTCAGAGCCATAGATGGTTGCCACATAGAGATAAATGCTCCACCACGAAATCACGAGGATTACTATAATCGTAAGCAGCATTATAGTGTGAACCTTCAAGCTATAGTTGATTCTAACCTGAAATTCATCCATGCTACCGTTGGTTATCCAGGCAGCATACACGATGCTCGCGTCCTTAGACTAAGTGGACTATACAATTTGGCACAAAATGAGCAAATTCTTGCTGGCCCGACGAGGAATATAAATGGAGTAGAAATCGGCCCTCTTCTCGCTGGAGACAGTGCATATCCCCTTACCAGCTGGCTCATGAAACCTTACTCAGACAGGGGGCACTTAACTCCTGAACAAAAAAAATTCAACAAAAAATTCAGTGCCCTACGATGCGTAGTCGAGTGTGCATTTGGCATGTTAAAATCACGGTGGCGAATTGTTATGAAAAAAATTGAGCAGAAAACGACAACCCTTACGAAAACTGTTGTTGCGTCATGTGTTTTGCATAACATTTGCATTGAGAGAGGTGATCTATATGATGATGGCTGCGACTCCGATGATGACTCAGACGATGAAGATGAAGGCAGACTTCTATTTGAAACTGGCAACGATGTGAGAGATGCTTTAAAAGACTTTGTGCGGGATAACTTGTAACACTACATTTTCCAACTGCAGGTTTTATTTGTTAACGAATGCTATGTGTAGCACCAAAATGTCATATAAACATATAAACTTGCCGATACAGGCAACAACAAAACAGCAGAACAGTAACAAATATATATATAATTAAAATTAATACAACTGTCTCCTTTTTAGAACATCAAATATGTGCACTGTTTTACTTTGACACCAAATCTTTGAAAATGTCCTTAAACCCTGCGAGAATTGCATTTGTTAGTTCCAACTGATTCCTCTGTGATTCCCGAAGCATTTCTGTGGAACGTTCAAATCGTATGTTATCTTGCTCTATGCTTCGTTCCATAAGTTGTAGAAAACTTGTCTGCCACTCAGACGTCGCTGTTTGCTCATCACGTCTCTTCTTTCCTTTGCTGCCAGATTTCGCTGGCTTATCAGTTGCCTTTCGTTTCACTCCTTCATTGGGCGTCGCAGTTTCGAATTCATTTTCCATGTTTTCTGTGTCGGCCACGCTTCCTTGTGGAGAGAGTGATGTGCTGCTGCCTTCTTCGAAGGCAAATGTGGAAGAGCCTTCGAGTGCCATTTTGGATGGGTCAACGCTATCGCGATGACCCATCACGTCGTCGAAAAAGTCGAAGTATGGAAACCCCTCTTTGATTTTCTTAAACCCCGCTTCGCCGGTCGACTGAGAGCGTTGCTTTAAAAGCTTATACTCGTACTCGAGATTTTGCTGGCGTTTCTTTACCTGCGGCAAAGTTCTTTCGCTGTCAGGACAGCTTTCCTTGTATGCGATAAAAATTTCATTCCATATCTTAATCCTTTCTTTGTTGGACGCACTGCGTAGCTTGCTGTACCGTGGCCCCCATACTGCCAGCATCTCACGAGTTTCGTCTTCTGTCCAGTCAGACGCCTTTAATTTGGTCTTCTTTTTGCCTTCGGAACTTGTTTTACTGACCCGGCTTGAGTTAGCGGATGAAGTCTCAGGCCCTGGTGATGGGGTTCGCGATACTAGGGAGCTGTTGTTGCTTTGTGGTGGACTGTCGCTTGGTTGAAATGCAGCAGGACGGTAAAAGGTCTGGCTGTGTGGTGGGAAATGAAAGAGTTGTCCACTGCGGAAAGGCGTTTGTGGCTGGTTAATCGTTACGGGTACTGCTCCAGCAAATCTTTGGTTTAAGTTGTTGCTATCGAACAGAAAGCATGCTTATGAAAACATGGCTATTAAGATTTTATTAAGAGTAAAACAGAACATTTGTTCAAAAGTCTTTAACTGGTTTAATAAATAAATGAAACTGCACTTACATGAGGCTTAAGTCCACGGAATCGTCGTCCTCTAATCGGTATTGTTGCTGAGCGAAGAAGCGAGGCCGGCTTGCGTTGTAATCCATGCTTTTTGCTTCGCCAAGGTTTGCGTGCACTAGCTTTTCCCGCCGTTTAGTTGATTGACATGTTATCGCTTTCGCGTGTTTTGATAGTGCCTAAGAACGCATTCGAGAACAGCAAAACTAGACTTAAGAGCGCACTTCGGCTCCTTTGAAAGTACGCCGTTTCTAAGGTTACAAAGTAAGGTACTTGAACTAAAATAAACCCCGTTCACATTCCAAGTAGACCTTGGGCGTACTTAAGGCCTACTTACGTACGTAGTATGAACTCGCCTAGTGACGTTAGAGTGCAGGAAAACGTGGAAGGGATAGCAACAAACAAAGAAGTTTATGGTCAAGTGCAAAAATTGATGAAAGATGATCACGACATTGATTGAACAGTGAAGCAAGTGGAAACAAAATTAAAGAAGCTAAGGAGTGGATATAGCAAGCTAAAAGATAGAATGAAATCATCAGGATTGGAGCGACCATATCTGACAAATGCTTTAACCAGTGTAGAGAAAGTAGCCTATGAATTCTGGGACAAGCTGGATTGCATTATTGGTAAGTCAAATTGTAATAATTCCAGACCGAAAGTGAGCTTGTTTCTTGCACACAACCCCATCAACTTTGGTAGCATCCATATGATAATCGTCATCGCCACATATATCAATCCTATCTGAAAACATTTTCAAGGGTCACGCATCTCCAAGGAACTTTTCTTTCACCGTTCATTATCTTCTTAATTCCCTTGGTTGGAATAGAATAGATGTTGGGACAAGTTATCAATTAGAATGGCAAAACAAAAGGCAAGCTTAATGTCCAAGTGCACTCATAAACTCGTCCCAACTTATCTCTGCAATATGTTCGAATTATGATCTTCACGACGCCAAGGGAAAATTATCCCTTCCGAAACCTAGAACTGGCTTATCATATATACTGGATTATGACCTTGTTTGAGTGGACTATTTTAAACAATAATTTCCTAAAATAAATAATAGTTCCTGTCACGTAGTAAGAGCAATTTGCTTTTTGTAACCATGTTGTTGAAACAAACGAGTTGTTGTTTTATGCCATTTATTCAGTTTGAATTTATTTAACTAGCTACTTCCTGTTGTTTTAATACTGAAACTCAACTGTTGAATTCAAATGGTAACTTTGTTGTCCCCTCATATGAGACTAAGGAAGGGATAGAATAGGGCAATTGTTTGAACATCTTTAAAGTATTTTACCTCATATGTTCATTCCAAAAGGAGTATCAGCCTGGGATGAGACTGACGAAAGAAGAAAACTTTCAAAAAATGTAAATCTGGCATGAGAGTATTAAATTTTTCCTTAATACACCTTGTTTTTCAAACGGAAGCTATTGAGGTAATTTTTCTTAAAAACTGTTATTGAAGGGGACTATAACTAAAATTATCTTGTCTTTTGTGTGAAACAATATGAATGTTGAAATTAGCTGATTTAACAATAATATTCTTTGGGAGATGATTAACCTAGATTTGACCTAGGTCATAACAAAATCTTTCCAGTCCTGTAAGTTTTAACAACATTGAAATATCTGAGACCATACAGTACTAATACCATTTGCAATAAACAAGACGGTTGCTTTGAGTGGTTTGCTAGTGTTGTGACAAATAATGAGCGATAATATTCCTGGTAGCAATAGCGCCTGGGTGAGCATCATCTTCTTGCAAGGGATTAGGCCTGGGTAGATCACCAACTTCATCTTCTTCCAGTCTGTCCCACTCCTCAAGGTAAGTTGCCTGTTGTTCTTCGCACATATTGTGAAGGATGCAGGCTTTGGTGACATGAAGAACAACGTTCTCAAGGTCACAATCCAAAGGACGCAACAGACATCTCCATCTACCTTTGAGTCTTCCAAAGGCTCGCTCAATCTGTATACGTGCTCTACTTAGTCTGTAGTTAAAGTTTTCCTTCTCTTGAGGTAAATTACTTCCAGGATAATTCTTCATAAGATGTTGAGAGAGGGGATAAGTGGGGTCACCAATAAGAAATGGCTCAATTACATGGGTATCAATAACTCTAGCTAAATTCTCAGTAGCTGGTACTAGGCGCCCCTTCTTAACTTTTTCCCCAATCTTTGAATGCCCGAACACTCTGGCGTCATGTGCTCTTCCTGGCCAACCAGCAAAAATGTCAGTAAAGCAGCATTGGCTGTCACATACAGCTTGCAGAATTATAGAGTGGAAGCACTTCCTGTTGAAGTAGTCTGTGTGATGTTCTAATGGAGCTTTTATGGGAATGCGAGTTCCATCTATTGCTCCCAAGCACTGCAGAAAATTCCACTTCCTTTGAAAGCCATTTATGATCTTCTGTAAATCTGCACCACCTTGGAGCCTACTGATCATATGCTTTGATCGCACCAAAAGTTGCATAGCTTCATTCACCTTTTGACATGCTGTTGATGCGCCGACTCCAAACTTGTCTCCTATTTCACGGTAGTCCAAGCCTTTACCCAAGTGCTTCAGAAGCATTGCCACGATCACCCTTACAGAGACAGGTTTGCGCAATCTAGTAACCGTACGTTTAAGGCCCTGCATCTTGCTTACCAAATGTTCGAACATATCTTTTGAAATGCGATAGCTTTCCAACCACTTTCTCTCAGGAAAATGAAGGAACTCATCTTCCAAACCATGCTTATATTGTCGAATCTCCCATGTTCTTCTTGTGGGTTCCTTTGTTGACAGAACGTCTCTCAACTTGCAAGCAACTGAAAGGCAGGTGGTTGTAAAAATGCGCGTAAATTTTAGTCTCTCTTCTTCGTATCTGTCATCTTGTAATTTCTTCATGTGGAAGAACATCATCAAAAAGGTACAAACAGCATATAACATGCTTATTTGTACATTTAAGAAATACATGTGCCTTCGATACATTGTGAAATACGCAAAAGTTTAAATGTCCTGACAAGGTACTGGGCACCGAATGTGAACACGCATTCAAAACTGGGCACCGAAGTCTGAACAACGCACAGTGCCCGGGCACCAAGTGTGAACAACACCTAAGACTGATACCAAGGCAATAGTGTTTTTAGAGAGTAAAAAAATACTGTTGTCTTAGCTAACATGACTAAAACGACTGTGTGGGTAACGTGCTAGTTTTCTCTGGAAATGCAAATATTCAAATTCATCAATACAAATTGCAAGCATTACAATCTTTCATTCTGATTTACGTGATAATTAGATTAGTTCCTGTTTATCAATCAAAAGAAAATTTGCATTTTAAATGAAGCGAACTGTTCCTCTTCCATTTCTTCATCCGACATTCAACTTTCTTCCATTTATCTCCAGCTGTGAAAAGAATACTAGCATATCTTCCATTTGTTTTTGAGAAAAAAAGAGTTTTAGTTTACATACCTTTGCAAGGAAAACAAAAGTATCAAGTTACAAACGTTTTTGTGAAGAGTAAAATTGTCACATTCACTACTTAAATGTATTATTTAATATGAAATGAGCAAAAATCAACGTAAAACACCACAGTAAAATTTGAGAGCTGTCTTGACAAATGGTAATTAATTGTAAGTTATTCTTGGACTGTGAATGAAAATACATACACCAAACATACACACTGCTAAGATTATGTCCCATCAAAATCTCTAGCTGACCAGCAAGGTCAGTACAAACCAGGAGTGAATGGCAGGGGTTATGTAGGAACTGTGTCATGAGTACTGCATCAGAGCTATGCATTACACTATGCACTATCTGAGATTGTCTCATTAGTTTTCATTTTTTTTTTACCTTTACTTTTTGTCCTTTTCTTATCTTTTTGTGGCAGTGATTGACCTTCTACTGGGCTTGCTTCCAGTTTAAAAATGTCTGAGAAAGCATCACCAAGACGGGCAATTTTTACTATGGAGTAGCCAAGTGTTGTTGCAGGAAATTTTGCTCTGCGTTTTTCTTCAAGTTTCTGAACATTTTCATGCATATCTTAGGCTCCATTGAGCCAATCACCCTGATCTGGGTATCATTGGAAAGATCTTTTCCTCCTGCAGAACTTGAGTATAGACAATGCCAATTTTGATCAAAGGTGATGACATCAGAAGTGGAACAAAGGCCAAGGATCGTCACCACTGTTTATGGCCAGCACAGGAGTCAATGGGTTAATCAAGTCACAAGTTTAACCAAAGATGATACCAGAGTTAGCAAACCACCAAAATTATAAATTTTTAATCAATCCTATTTATAGCCATGTGAAATTAATTGTCGATTCGCTTGCTGGAGTAACCGTATATGTTGGCACGATTCTTGTTTTCCACAATCCTTTAAACTAAAAAGTACTGGATGTGGTTCTTGATACAAAAGGATAGTAATTATTTAGACTTAAAGTAATATATAAAGATGGAGGGTATATCTTGGGACAAGGTGAAAACCAAAAATTAGTAAATTTTATAGTTCCTTGACCGATAGAATACATCTGTTCTGTGGTTCCTGTAGTTGAAGATCTTGCCCATGATTGATTATAACACAATAAGTGTCCTAGACAATTATTTTAAATGTTAATGGTTTCCTGAGATTGACTGTAATAAAGGTTGGGAGTGATTTCAGAAAATTTATTCCCCATGTATGGCAAAGCTAACAAAGGAAATTCAATGTGACTGAAATAAGCGATAAATATTTGACACTTTCAAATCATTTAATCAATTCTTAAGCTTTGGCGACCTTTGTCATATCTCACCTTGTTCAATCACCACTCCCCCCAGCAAGTTCCCTGGAGGCTTTAAAAACAAGCAGAATAGCTGCCTGTGGTGATGACATGTGTGTTTCAATGAAGAACAGTGTTTGCGTGACATTTTGTGTGACGTTTTATTGTTGATTTTAATAGTTTAATATTACACTATCAAACATGATTACATTGATTGACATAGCAATTTGAGCAGCTTGATGTAGGAATCATTTTCAGTTAGTTTTACATGTGTTGAAATGGATAGCTTCCCGTTTTAAAGGTTTTTTACAGTTTAATTGGACTCTAGAATCCGTCATGAAGTGAGTCAGTTTAAGTTGGGTTTTTTCCGTTTTCTAAGGCTTTGTTACTTTAAGTTGTTTCCTTTGATTTCTGGTAGTGTAATTTCGGTAATCAACCGCATGTGATTAACAATTGTAAAATACCATGTGGTTTACTCTGTGAAATCTGTTTGCATTTTTTTGGTTGATATGATGTATTAAGGCCCTTTATTTTCAGGTAGTTGCTATTGTTTAAGAGTATTATTTGCTGTGTTTATTTCAGATCGAATAAAAATCTTATTTATACGATTCAGGGAATTCAGAGTCAGGGGCATTTTGGCAGTTTTCGTCCAACGGACCAACATGTGCACACCAAAACAGCAGCAAAACCATAAATATCTCTTAGGAGGTTTTCACTTCTCCTTTTGTCACACAAGTGGTGGATGACCCTTGTAAGTTGTCAATTTTTTCTGTGATAGCAGCAAGTTTTCTTTGAAGAGCATCGAACTGCCTCTTGTGGTTGCAACAACTGCCTCTAGTATTGATAGTAGATAGTGGCATGTTAACTGGAGTTGATCAGCCGCTCGGTGAGCTGGAAGATGGTGTTCTGCAGGGCAAAATTGGAGGCGAGCGATTGGAATTATTCGAGACAGTGTGTGGGAAAGTTGCCAAAGCTTCTTCAGGTGGCTACAGTTTTCAGGGCAAGATCGAGATCCCTTCAGAGAAATCCATGGGCAGTCTTGCCGTCATGGAACAATTGAAAGGCTGCGTGCAAGAATGTCCCCTAGATTTTTTGGCCATTTTGAAAGTGTTCAAAAATAGCTGAATTTTGGCATGTAGGCTTCGTTGTACCTGAGAAACATTGCTCTGAATTTTTTTTGGCTGGGGCGCTCTTCGTTCTCGAGAAATAACGTATGCAAAAAGCTCAGTTTTCCCAAGCAGCATCTTTTGGAGATCTTTTGTTGAACAAAAAACCAAAAGAAACCTTATTATTTTGTTGAACAGCAAATAGGCAGACTGTTTATAGTGTATTCCACTGAATCTTAGCTGCCTTAAAGTCATAGGAAAATAGTATATAGAGCGGAAATCTGGGAAGTGATTGTTTACATCGGTTATTGTGATGTAAACACAACACGTGAATCGATCGAGCGGCAAACGAAATACCATCGAACGAAAAAGAGATGTGCCGCATAGAGCTCTGTCAACTAATATCTTAAGCATAGTGTTAAAGTACCTTGTGTGCCTGCCTGGTGGTTGAGAGGCATCATAAAGCCTCCATAAACCCGTAAGTTGTCAGCACGTTTTAAAGAATCAAAATGTGTTCTGAAACTTCGAAGGTAGCTGATATACCGTAATTGTGTTATCGGCGTTCGAAGTCAGATCGAGCCAGGCAGCAAAGTCCAAGAGCAGTTCTTGCCCAAGAAAAATACCCTCTCGTGAGTTGTGGCCCATTTGCCAAGCGTTGCTAGTGTCAAAGTTTGGAAAGCAAGAACTGGTTTTTGACTTATAAAATTTGTCTTGTATCGACCACCATGTTTTCCCACGCACGAGGTGTAAAGACCCTTCCCGGCATGCATTGCGATCAGGTTCTGCTTGCGTTTCTCGAACTGGTAACTAGATTGTTTCAGCTTTTTGCATTTAAAGGTAATGATGGCCAACAAGTAGCGATTGATTGTAACATAGATCTGTGATCCAGGTTGCGTTGATTTTATTTCATATCGACATGATTTGTAGTGTTTTGAACTTCTGGGATCAGCGGATATGCAGATGTATGGAGACCCGTACGTTGCGCAGAAGGGTTAATTTGTTAATCTGTTAGGCGGTGCGTGACATAAAGCTACGATCGCGTTTGTCGAAAAATATGTATTTATCTCGTGATTTTTAGCCATTTAAGACATTGCTGTATTTGGAAAAGTGCTTATTTGATGTTTATTTGTTCAGTGCAGATAATCATTGTCCCAGATAACCAAAGTAAGTTCCAGATGTTAACACTATTTTCCGGCCGCCATATTTTACCTATTTAAACCTGAAATCAACATTTTTGAGCTTATACGTTGCGTGAAATTAACATTTTGCTGTTTTCTAAGTGAAATCAACATCCTTGCCGTCACGCGTTAACGTGAAATCAGCATTTTTACCTATTTAGACCTGAGATCAACAATTTTTAGCTTATACGTTGCGTGAAATTAACATTTTGCTGTTTTCTAAGTGAAATCAACATCCTTGCTGTCACGCGTTAACGTGAAATCAGCATTTTTGCCTATTTAGACCTGAAATCAACATTTTTGAGCTTATACGCTGCGTGAAATTAACATTTTGCCGTTTTTTAAGTGAAATCAACATCCTTGCCGTCACGCGTTAACGTGAAATCAGCATTTTTATCTATTTAGACCTGAAATCAACATTTTTGAGCTTATACGCTGCGTAAAATTAACAGTTTGCTGTTTTCTAAGTGAAATCAACATCCCTACCGTCACGGGTTAACATGAAATCAACATTTAAACCTTTTTTGACCTAAAATCGACATTTTTGAGCTTTTACGTTGCGTAAAATTGACATTTTGCTGCTTTCTAAGAGAAATCAACATCCTTGCCGTCGCGCGTTAACATGAGTCAACATTTTAAGCACTTTTGACCTGAAATCAACAAATTTGAGCTTATATAAGCTGCGTGAAGTTGACATTTTGCTGGTTTGTAAGTAAAATCAAAGTCCTTGCGGTCGTGGTGGGCCGATCCTTTGTTATAATAAACCGAGGCGAGACTTCGACTTATAACAAAGGGTTGGCTTGGCTATTATAACAAAGGATCGGCTCTGTTTATCATAACAAAGGCCCGGCTTCGTTTATTTGAAGGACTCGGCGGGAAAAGGGCGTCAGGTATTTTAATCAAAGGTGAACTTTGTCGAAAACGCTCCAAATTTCGCATGCAGTTTCGTTCAGGTATGTTAAGCAATGTCCCGTAGTTTTCACGCTAAAGTTTGCTTCGTTCTCGAGATATTGCGTATGCAATAAACCACTCGGTTTTTCCAACCTGTGTGCCTTTTTTGCATACGTTATTTCTCGAGAATGAAAAGCAACCCAGCGGAAAAAACTTCAGAGCAATGTTTCTCAGGTGAAACGAAGCCCACATGCCAAAATTCAGCTAGTTTTAAGCACTTTCAAAAATGGCCGAAAAATCTAGGGGACGTTCTTGCACGCGGCCTTTCAATTGGAGTTGTTCTCAAAGTTGTCTAAAAAATAAAGTGCAAAATAAAAGGAAAATTTAACAGCCAATCCAACACATACTGCAGGTGTTTGAATTTTAAGCCTACAATAGCAAGTTGGCATTGAAACTCACTGTTTGACATTGATTCAAGGGCCTTGAGATAGGTGATTTCGACAGAGAAATTCTCAAATTGTCTGATCTGCCTCTAGCAGGCATATTACAAAACAGCGAACAGTAAATACATGACCAGCTCAGTCAAAGATGAACAATGCAAGGGATGCAATATTTCACCTAATACAAAGACAGGTGAAGTGAAAGTGATGCTCAAAATCCTACTGATTATGTTAAAGAACCTAATTGGCCATTGTGGATTGGAGGAAAAGCATCATGTGAGTACTGTCATGCAAACTAGCTTATTTTGTTTGCTCTTCAACAGACTTGTATGCTGATTCATAAACAACAAGTAGATCGCCATTATTTCTGGAGTGTCTTAAAATTCTTGGCCTTTCCTTTAGCTTGGTATCTTTCCTGGAGATTATTGGTAGTCAAGGTACACAATCGAGACATCTCAAACAAATCGCAGAGAGAAAAGAAACTGCCTCGGAAGCCGAAAGTGACAGTATTGGTGATGTCAAGACAAGTTCTGAAGTTCAGAGCTTGGAACTCTAGGATAATTTTTAGGATCATGAAGAATGCTTCAGCACAGATTTAGTCAGTAGTGATTGTGGTTGTAGTGTTTCTAACGGTGAGACCTATGAAGGAGGGGAGAGGAACGGGCAGTTAAAAATTTCTGTTCTCCCTAATTTTTCCCCCATTTTTCTCCCTCCTCCCTAATTTTCTCGGCCATTTCTCCCTCCCTGATTTTGCACCTTTCTCCTTGGTAAGTCTTTTAAGAGGCTTACTAAAAGTATTTTAGGCTCATTTTATTTGCTACTTCACTGCAGTGCCTCGTTTCCACAAAGTCATGTCTTAAAAGAAGGAAAACAGTCAAAACATACAAAACACGTTGGTCATGTTGTTATATCTCGTTCTTCCCATACTACCTTTCAGTTTTGTCATGTAAGCTTGAAGCTTTGATGTTTACAACATTTATTTTAACTACCGTACAAAGGTCAGAATGGTTACTCACAACTACTTGCTACATGAAACATTTTTACAAAATTATCTAAATGTATTTTACAACCTACTGCTTCACTTTCTGGAGTGGCTTAATGGTTATGCTGTACTCCAGATTGGACAGTCTGGCTTTGAGCCCTGGCTGGGGCACTGCATTGTGGTCTTTGCTCTCATTGTGCCTCTCTTCACCTAAGTGTCAAATGTAGTTCAGGACATCTTTTTTTTCTTAGTGATGAAGAGACCTCTGATAAATGGGTACTGATGAATTTAATACTGAGGAACTCGGCAATGGACTAGCATCTCATGCAGGGGAGAGTAGAAATACTCCTAGTCGCTTCATGCTACAGAAACCGGGATAAGCTCTGACATGATGGACCTCTAGGCTCGAACGCAGACTTCAGTAACTTCACTTTCTGTGCTGGCCAATTTGTTCTTCCAGTTCTTGGTCACTTTCGTTGCTGTCAACATTGGTTCTATCGCTTATGTCCTGCCGTACAGTATGAAGCTCCTCAAACTGGTCTTTAGTGAGCGTGATGCCTTCTCCTACTGCACCCTCCACAAAGCAGTGAAGTTCAATGCTAGTGGCCACAAATGTTCCAAGGCTTGCTGCGGGTTTGGTGCAACTCCAGCTAAAATGCAGATTGTTGTCTCTGTCTTGGATAAAAATGTCTGCAGTTATAGCAGATCCAATGTCAAAAATATCTTCCCCAGCAACCATAAGCACTTTGTTGTCTTTACTGCTTTTGTGGAAGACTGCCGTTGTAGAAAAGGACTTTCCTTGCTAGGGAAACAGGTATGTCTGCCACTAAGAAAGAAAGACAAGTCAAGATCTGCATTTTGAGGTGGTTCCATTGCGTACACGGCAATGGGCAAGGTTGTAAATTTGTGCTTTGTAGTTTCACTGTGTACCATGGCAACTCTAACAGTCTCAAGCCACTGTAATCATGCAGCTTAGCAATCTCATGTGATGGAAGTGACACATGCGTTGGCTTTGGAATGGTTGGCATGTCTATAAACTTAACAAAATCTATGACAACTTCATAATAAGACTTCAGATGAGTGTAGAAGATGAATGGAAGCTTGGTAACACAACATCAACCTGTACATGAAGTCCATAATGATCTTGAAATGAAATATTTCTACAATTTGATAACATTGTTAATCAGTTTAGTTTAATAGTTTTCTGACTTTCGTTTCCACAAATTATTCTTGCATGATCTGCAGTAGCATTTTCTTTTGCACAAAAAAGGAGTAACAAAAACTTTGGAGTTTTACGTGACAGTGTTGACACAGTGCGGACATGATAATGTTTGAGTGACAGCTAGAATGGGTCAAAATTTCAGATCACAACATGGCACCATTGTGTATCCGTTGAAGATGACATGAATGGACCGAATGCTGAAAGCGCGATTTCAAGGGCTATAATAGATTATTTCTTATTAAAATCATGTTGCTGTACTGCTATACACTTATTTTATGGGGACCTAATGAAAACACCGAATCAGAAAGCATCACTTGTTTCATTTGTGATACCTAAACAGACCTAAACACACACATGGTCCACACACAAACATTTCGTACTCACCATGGCCTTGACCTTGATCCTGACCTCAACAATAACGATTTAATTTGAACTAAAAGTTTAAATGACTTGAAATCAATCTATGCATCAGGTGTAATTCACTGAAGTTGTAGAGTTTATTTCACGTTGCTGGGTGTTAATTCTTCTGGTGTTTCAGCATTAGGTTTTTAACCATGCAGCATTAATTTAGCCTTATACTAATAATAAAAAAAACAAGGAAGGAGGTTTTCATGATTCAATTTCAAAACAATCTGCAGTAACACCATAAACGGCTTTCACATGAAAGTAACATTCACTCACCTTGATACTCAAAAAACTCCGAAAACTTCAGATTCACTAAAACTGATGCCAAACAAAAGAAGTCACAAAAGATTGGAAATCAGACAGATCAGTGCTGTCATCACCGCTTGGCCAAGACTGGGTGCGGTGTACAAATGATGACCTGACAAGACTCACAAGGGGAGGGCAAGAAAATTGTTGAGACTACATGCAAGAACTCATACATATGTGTACACTTTAACTTCCAGTTCGTGGCCAAAGCTGCCCTCATCTGTGAGTCAGTAATGTCCTTGAATTTAGAGCTACTACTAAGGCCTTAAACAGTCATGTCACATTTTTCTAAAGAACATTCTCCGTCCTCCCTTTTTATACTGGTTCTCCAGTCTCCCTATGTTTTTGCTTTCTTTTTCCCTCTTCCCTATCTTTTTTGGCCGTTTCTCCCTCCTCCCGAAACTGTTCATGGCTATATACATGTTAAAGTTACATTGGCACATTTTGAGATTGAGTGCTGCTGAATCTTGACAGGATTTTGACATTGAGTGCGGGAAAAACTGCAGCAATGGAAGCCTCAGACACTCAGAAGATAATGATTTTATTGTCGGCAAGGGCTCAGAAAGTGAAGATGAACTACTACTGGAATTTGTGGATGCAAGCAACTCGGATGAAAATGACTCAAAGGACAGTCAAAGTGAAGAGGAAGATGAGTTGCCTGAAGGAAACTGGGTAAACCATCATGGCAAAAAACAGTGTGGTAAAGGGGGGGTCCCAATCACGAATCACTGGCCTATTTTCCTTCAAATCACAAATCACGTACGTTTTTCAGAGTATTTCACGAATCACGTATTAAACTTGTTTCGTTGAATAAAGTATGGTTTAACTGATCCGTTCATTTGCGTGGTATTTTTTTTTTAATAGCCTAGTATAGCAAGACAGTTCACTCAGGTGGACTAACTTTGCCAAAATAGCTGGAAAACGAATAAATTGAGCCAAGAGTAGGCATTCTCTACAGATAATCAGTCGTATTATTAGCCATTTCAAAAATGAAACAATGATAAGGTGACAACACGAATTTTAACCGGCTCATGGCGGGGCAATATTTCTTCTAAGGTCCTGCACTCTTCATTTCACTAAACTGGTCTTGCCATCATGAGTAGGAAGACAGCGCTCTGTTTGACAAGGTGATTGCCCTCCCAGAATGAGTGCGAATTGTTTTTGAAAGGAAGTTTATATCAACGTCATTGATTTCCACTTCTCTCAAAGGCTCTGCATCTCCTCTCGCATCTTCTTCATCTGATGCAGAATCATACTCTGATTCTTGCTCAGCTGTCTCCACATTATCACTGTTGATGTTGGTGTTACGTTGAGCGGTTTCAGATACCGCTGGACCTGGAATCCTTTCCCCAATTGGCAAGTCTCTCTGGTACATGTCAATGGGAGAGTTCCGGTGGCATGCTTTGTGTTTTTCTGCTGGACTGTAAGTTGCCTTACTGCCTTGCGGTGTTCTTGGGCCCACTTCCTCATTGGGGCTTTATCACTTTCCGACATCTTATTCGCAGACAACTGCCTCATTTTAGGGACATCACTTAGAGAAATGCTATTTTGTGGAACAGGGTAATATGACTGTGGATGGGTAAAATAGTACGCTAACCAACAGGATGTACGCTTCAGTGATTCATGAGTCATGTTTCCGAAATCAATTGCGTATTCTAAAACAGTACATGTGGGATGCTTAGTTCTTCATCTTCTAATGAAGAGGCACGCCGTTTATGACTTTCGCTGGACGTTTGCAGGTTGCTTGTCATGGGGGTGATCGCTCTGTCCATTGGCCCTTTACTTTCTACCAACTTCAAAACAAGGACCCCAGTTGCCCAAGAGGTGACTTTCTGAACAACCAACACTGTAACATAGGAAAACTAAAGTTGAAATAAACAGACAAGAAGCATGTTCTGTATACATACAGTGGTCTATTATATAGCTGCAAACGTAGCAAAAACAAATTTGGTAGAATATTTTTAATACTTAATAAAATCAATGGCGAAAAGGCACAAATAAAGGTATAAGAGTTCATTCAATGCGGTACATGTAAAATGCATATACATACAAGCAGAATTTCGATTATTTGATTGGTTACATTTTAGAGACTTCCACCGCCTGGAAAAACAGCAGATGACAACAAAATTCTTTCTTCATCTTTGCTGTCATATTGCCTCTTCAGAAAATTGCATGAAGGGAGAAAGAACTGCACAATTCCCGAAACTGTGCCACAATGTATACCTCATTGCTACATTCGCGGGACTTGATTTCCGCGATTTGACCGGCCAGCGAAAACTTGTTTTTAACGCTTTTAACTTTATTTTAATGCTTTTAACGTTTTTTTGGCCAAACTGTAAAATTAAGTTCCGCTAAATATGCCCGATCTATTTTTACGAAATTAAGTTCCCACAAAAATAAGTAACAATAAGGATTAAGGAGGGTCTGAATGTGGGGTCCACATGTCGGTTGTTGGTTAAACTTTCCTTACTTTGTCGGTTGTCGGTTAAACTTCTCGACCTTTGTCGCTTGTTGGTAAACCTGAGTGTTTTTTTTTTGTTGCTAGTCGGTAATTTTTTCCTCGTTTTGTCAGTAGTCAGTAATATGTTTTGCCCTTTGTCGCTAGTTGGTTAACCCCACTCAGACCCTCATTAAGGTATGTCAAAACATGCTATGCTTTATATCACCCCCGTCATATGACAAGGCCTCCTAGTGTGAGCTCTGATGTCAATATCCCATACACAAACGCTGCGAACGGATAACAAAAATACACACGCTGAATGTAGACATAACGTACATACGTGGGCAATTAATTGCATGCGCATATTTGTATATACACAATGCTACCAACAATGGCTTTAATGGTATAAATGCATAAATACGCTCTTGGTTACATCAAGCACATACAGGTTCACTAACAAAGATACAAATTATGCTCAGTGAATGCTTACCTTGAAGCATCCCACTGCCGTCAATAAGCTTTGGAAACTCGTGTTTCCAGGCATCCTGGGTTCTTAAAGAAAACGCCTCCACTCCACTCGAAGCCTTCTGAACATGGGCAATGGACATTTCAAAAGTTTTTCCTAGACCTTTGCTAACTACGATGTCCGCAAGTCCTGTAAACTGCATAAGGTGGTGTTTAAAACTACGGAGCTCCTTGTGATCATTTTCCGAAATCGGCACATTAAACTTCTCTTTATGGACTGGCTGACTTGAAGTTTGACCAGACTCTGTTGCCGAGAAAAAAAAACACGACAGCTCTAACTGTTTTTACCGACGAACTTTCCAAATCTCTAGTCGCTGCCATTTGCAAAAGATGCTAATGTGAAACGTTTAACTCTGTAGACACATGTAGAGTTAACAATCAGCAAAATTATCTTTATCACCATATATCATGCTGCGTGCTTATTGTGAAATAATAATCTGTTTATTTGAGACTAGTTATATGTAGGGGCGTATCCTGCAGGCGTGACAAAAAAAAAGACGAGTTAATACTGTCTGATGTTTATCAATTCAGGTTTGTTGTTTATAAATGGATTCACAAGGATTTTGATTTTCACGTATATTTCCGGCTGAATCATGTATCACGGTCCTCAAACAAGGCCAATCACGCGTCACGTTAGAGCAATAATTCATGGGTCACGACCAGATTTTGGCTGATTTCACGCGTCACAGGTGAATTTTTGCTCAAATCACGCGTCACGCACAACCCCTTTACCACCCTGAAAAAAGTGGGCAATTGGAGGTTGCATTATTCTAGCTTTTGGGTGCGTGTGTGAAGGATGACGGGATCATTGCATAATCCAGCCAGGAACCATTTTTGTCAGCAGGAAGGGGTTGAGTCACTACAAATTTAACTACTTCTCGGGTGAGGGTCACATTTTTAACACGAAATATAAAGGGAGGGCTGGGTGAATTTACATTCATGCTCATAGTGATTCCTCCTGCCCACCCCCTCTTCTAAAAAATAGGTCCGCAAAGCGTACTTGTGTGGGCTTAGATTTACTTTTGTTCCATTCAGTTAGAGTGCTAGTTTTAAACGTCAGCCGTATTCGGGAGTTAAAGTTCTACAAGTGAATAGGTCATCACTAGAAAGATAAAGGTATAAATTTAAATAAATAAGGTAATATTGATTATTGGGTATCAACATACGTGAGTTGTTATTAAATTTATTGAAGACAGATACCAAATTAACTTGTATATGCACTGTCAAGAGGGTTTGCTGCAATATCTAAGCCAGGTACATCTTTAATCTTTAATCTTTAATCTTTAATACAAATTCCAAATTACATTACATTGAACAAGTCAATCCAATGAATTTGAGGGCAGCTTAAAAGAGAATGCAAGATTCCTTAATATAAGCCGCCTTAGTGTATCATTGTATGATTGTATAAAAATTGCTCTAAACTCATTAAAAAAATAAGATAAACACGATAAAAAATCAGTATTACATAATGAAGTCAGCAACTGAGAATTCAACAGTTGGTCCCAAATAGACACCTTGTCAATGGAGTGTTCCACATTGCTCAGTGTGCTTCACTCCGGTTTACTAGGTTCTTATGCTCACATGACCAGGTACAGATGTCTCTCATTGTAGGTGTTAAAATTGTTTTGTCAAACCCAATAGTACTTTGATCGGTTGGATCTGTTTTAAAATACAAAAAGATAATAACATATTTTTATCATGCTATTCACAGTGGGAAGTTAATTAATTGAATGATATTTGAAGAACACATGCACATGTTCTTTGGCAAAGATACCTGGAAAAGGTAGGTTTTTCTCTTAATTGTTATTTTGGCAAGCAAGTATTCCTTTGCATGTCTATGTTAACATTGAGAACTGAGTCTGCGCAGTTTGGATTGGAAATCAATTAAGGAACTCAGGAATTAAAGGCTGGGTGGGCGTAAAGATACTGGGAAAACTCTTATAGTAATGAAATGAGCTTTTTGTAGTGTCTGTAGGGTAGCTTAGAGTAGCCATCATCAAAAAGATCAAACATAATAACACGACATTTTTATTTGAACAAAAACTCAAGAATCTTACATGGAGAATTTCAGCTCTATTACTTGACTTTGAAACTAACATGTTTTTAGCAAAGAACAAGAGCAATTTCCTTTTGCTTTTTATATCAATTGTACAGAATTCAAAAGAATTTTAATGTCCAAAATTGAGTTTTACTGGAGATCTAAAACTACTGTTATATTTTCCATTGTCAATGTAGAATATTTTTGTTTCTTACCAACCATAACAATTTCTTTTTACTTTGAATGTCTAAAGTGTACCAATGCAACAGAACATAAGTCAACACAATAGCGTCTTCTAATGCAAATAATTCATTTGTCATTTTCTTTAATTTCCAAGATCAAGTCTTACACAGAATCAATAACTTATGTTATATTTTCCATTGTCATTATAGAAATTTTTTCGTATTAACCATAACGAATTCCTTTTGGTTTGAATGTCTAAAGTATACTAATGCAACAGAACATAAATCAACACAATAGTGTTTTCTAATGCAAATAATTCATGCATTGTTTTTTTAACTTCGAAGATGAAGTTTTACACAGAATCAATAACTGATGTTATATTTCCCATTGTCATAGAGTGTTTTTTTCTTATCAACCACAGCAATTTCCTTTGCTTTGAATGTCTAAAGGATACTTATGCAACAGAACATAAGCCAACACAATATTGTCTGCTAATGTAAATAATTCATGCATCATTTTCTTTAACTTCCAAGATGAAGTTTTACGCAGAATCAATAACTGTTATATTTTCATTTTCCTTTGTCATTAAATAATTTTTTTTCATAACAATTTCCTTTGCTTTGAATGTCTAAATGATACGTATGTAACAGAACATAAGTTAACACAATATTGTCTGACAATGCAAATAATTCACGTATCATTTTCTTTAACTTCCAGGATGATGTTTGACTCAGAATCAATGAGTAATGTTATATTTTCTATTGTCAGAAGGGCTTCTTTGATTTGATCTGAAGTGTCATGTATCAATATGTGTACTTTGGCTAGTAAATTCTTGGTCACATCAGTGAAGGCCGTAAGCCAAACTTGTTTGCCTTCAATCTCAGCATATAACCGAGCGGTAGCACCCTTTTTGCCCCTTTGACTTTCTGGCACGTACCACAACTTGGGCATGTGAAGACAGGAAATCCAATTGCATACGGCATCTTTTTACAACTGTTGATTTGGCAGGTCATGAAAACACTCACTTTATCTGTAAAGATGAATTTCTGTATTGTTACTCTTTTCTGGATACTGGTAACCAGCTGTGGTCCTCTAGGGTTGTCAACATGCATACTGATTTATTTGATTGTTGTGTCACTTGTTGAACCAAGATGTGTGTGCCCATTGTAGTTCTTAATGCTTAGATCTGTGATCTCATAACTGTTTGAGTTGTGGATTGTTGAATGACCAGTTTGGTCATCAATGACAAGTCCCCTTTAACAAGGCCTGGGTTTCCATTTCTATTTGTTAGTTATTTTGATTCAGCATCTCCCATTGTGATTGTTCCTTTAACATTCACTCCCTGATTTCTTGTTAATGAGTTAACCTAACTGAGTGAGATTTGAATAGCATTCCCATGTGGCAGGCTGGAGTCGCTTGGCATGTTAGTTGATGGTTGTGTGCTTTCGAAGTGAATATCACCAGAATTAGCCTTGACAGCAGTTGAGTGGTTGTTAACAAATAGGTCGTCATCCTTTTATTTTGCATTTAATACTCGAACTGGTGTACCAGTGTTCTGGAAAAGAAGTGCCTTTTGATGATATTTACGATCAAAGCCAACTACTTTGGCAAATTTACAACTTGATGTTTGGAGGTCAAAAGTAAAATATTCATTTCCCGATTTTGCCTTCTTTATTGGTGATAGTTTAAGAACATAGCCAGAATCAGTATCTGAAGAGTAAAAAATATTGATGAGTATACTATCATATACTGGATCACAACTACTAGAAAGGCAGGGAGAGAGAAAGAGTATGTACTGCCCAAGGGTGTCAAGTTTATTCATTTTAAAATGGTGTACTTATTTTCTGGGGAATTTGTCTGTAATATACTTTAAAAAAAAATTAGTTCAAGACTATCAATACAACAGAAGCATTCAGTGAAAATGTATTCATTACAAGAAAATTGTATTCTCTTCATCTCTAGCCTAATTGTTTAAAAAAGTAATAATTTGTGAAATGTATGTTGTGCTAGGTTCCATATGAAGATGGTCACCTGTGCATTACACAGTATAAAAAGGAGGTATGTCAAATATATGGAGAGTAAAATATAGAAAGTATTATTGTTAGGTATAAGAAAATATCAATGAAAATTATATCTAAAAAGGGAACATAAAACAGTCTCTACTGTAAAAAGAGAACAATTAAATTTTTACCAGATGTGAAATTGATGATGGATCATAAGCCATGGCCTTCAGAAGGCCTCTAATGATTGATGTTAAGACACATTTGACATTTTGACAAGTTGATTCAAATGTTAATATTCCATTTACCTTTTCATTTTGATGCAGACATGGCCAGGAACTCTGTTGACAAAAAAAATTGTTAAAGTCAGGTGAATTTAGCAGAACAGATCCATTAAATTGGAAAAGCTGCCCCTTGCCACCAAGGGGCAGCTTTTCCAATTTAATGGATCCCTGTATGAACAGATTGACGGAGTAGCGATGGGGTCCCCCCTTGGGCCCTTGCTAGCCAACGTATTCATGTCATCTATTGAAGAGAAATTAGATGTTGAGGGCAAGCTGCCACCTTACTATCGTCGATATGTTGACGACACATTCACTGTGATGCCCGATTTGTCTACAGCTAGGGACTTTCTTAACACCCTCAACCACGCTCACCCTGCCATCAACTTCACTATGGAGGTCGAAAATGATGGAATGCTTCCCTTTCTCGGTTCTCAACTCCTAAACACAGCGCCTCGTATTGAAACTAAAGTGTTTGTGAAGCCAACAAACAGTGGTCTGCTTCTCCATTACCACAGTCATGTCGATAATAGGTACAAGCGCGGACTATTGACAACTATGCTTGATTGCGCACATCACCTGTCTTCATCATGGTCCTACTTCACTGAGGAGTGCGAACGACTGAAGTCTGTTATCTCTAAACTGAAATATCCCAAGCACCTTGTTGACTCCACTGTCAAAACCTTCCTAAATTTAAAGGTCGCCGACGAGCCCTCATTACAGTCCAGATCTACGACAGAAAACACTACTCAGGTTGTCATACCATTTAAAGACCAGGAGTCTGCTAATATCGTGAAGACACAGTTGAAAGATCTCAGTGTGAAGCTGCAGACCAGTGTTCAACCGGTGTTTATGAGCCACAAGATTGCCCAGGAGTTCCCAACAAGCGAACCTAAGCCTCAGCTCATTGATCAACAATGCGTTGTGTATAACTTCAAGTGTGACCAGTGCGATGCTGATTATGTCGGTTACACCCGTGGCCATCTGTTCGTACGCGTTGATGGACAGAAGCAAGACCTCGTCAGTACGCAATCACTATTATAATAGACAAGCAGGCAGGATTCTGGATGACCTTCGCAATTGTTTTAGCGTGTTGAAAAAATGCCACAAGTTTGATTGTCTCATTAATGAGATGTTACTCATTAAACAATTACGATCGTGTTTAAATGTACAATCAGACTCAGTTTGTGCTAAAGTCTTTGTCTAACTTATGCAAATTAGAAACTCTGAACTCTTAGTTACTCTTGAAATCGCATATTTAATTAGTTTCCCTTGACAATGGCACCAAGATGTCGCCGAAACGTCGGATTTGTCTATCGTTAGTTTTTGCCTCTATATGTTTATCTAAATCATTGATGATTAGAGTTATCAGTCTTGATAGTTTAATTTGGTTGCTCTGTATTTTAGAAGTGGTTTTAGTGCCTATATACTATGGAGTCTTTTTTGACAGACTGCAGTTGATTATGGTCTGTGAACAATGTTTTGAGTCTGGGAAAGGTCAGGAAAATTTTGTTACCTTGAGTGTCGAAACCATGTAATTAAAACAAATATATTTCAGTTTCTCAGTTAGCATGGTATCTGGTTTTTAACTTTCAGTTGTATTTTGGTTTTTCATGGATTCCCCTCAAAGAAGATACAGAGGGCATTGGAAAACAGGTATTACCAGGCTGAAAGAAAGTTGGAAACTATTGGTTCAGACTCAAATAGCCAAAATCAAGTTCCAGTGAGGGTAAGAGAACTTTCGCTCTTTCAGCTTTGAAACCAGGCCTTTGTACTCATCTTGAGAGAGTTCACTAGTGTAATCATCAAAAATGGCTTTCGTGGTCTTGGCCGAGGGGGTGTAAAAGAGAATGATTGCCGTCACGTTCTCCCGGAAGGAAGCTGTTATGCCGGTCATCTTCTGAGTCAGCACCCAAACGCTGATGCCCATATGTCAAGCAGAAAAGGTGAGATTCACCAGCTTGCCTGTACGCCCTTTCGCATCTTTTGAGGCTGCGCAGTCATCGAGTATTATGAGCGTGTTGGTGCCCTCGAAAAGCCATCTCACTAGCTTCGACCATTTTTCCATGTCGTGCTGCTCGCATACTATCACATTCATTCTTGGATCATTTTCACCAATTCTGCGATAGGTCTTGTTGTGCGTGAATGTTGGGCAGATGAGCACGATGTAGTTGAACTTGAAGCGGAAAGGTCCGTAGATCTGGTCCACCACAAACCTTGATTTGCCTGAATGAGTCGGTCCCACAATGAGAGCGTTGAAGGGTATCTTGCTTGGGTCCATGTAATATTTAAAACTAAAGATTCTAGCTGTCTGTCCATAATGTTGAACTGGGAGTTGGAGATTACGAATACATGGCATTTCACGTCGCCTGAGCCTTCGGCTTTCTGCTCAATTTCCAGCTGGACCCCGTCTGTACTGTTCACAATGCACTTGCCACTGCTGTGCAACGACTGATCTGCCATGGAGTGCATGTCAATCACAAGCCCGAACTTATCATCAGTGTAAAACTTTGTCACATTCATGTGCTCGGTTTTATTTTTCTCTTTCGTAAAGAAGCGGTGGGCCTTTTCCCACATGTCCTTGCCTTCGATGCCGTCGTTGAAAAGCATGTTGGGTGAGCCGTTGACCATGACCCTGACTTTCGTCAGATCCGGGAAGATGAATTTTTCTGAATCTCTGTCGCCCGCAGTATACGGCTCTACAAACAGGAGGAGGAGGGCTTTTGGTGACCTTCTTTGGGCATTGACTTTGATGTTGATCCTAGTGTCAGTGCCTTTTTTGAAAGACACCTCTTTGCCATGCATCATGTGGTCGTAAGTGAACTCTTTGCCGCTGGAGTAAACGCTGTGTGCCTCGTCTGCCAGAGTTTTGCTGCGGATAATTTCGTACTCAAGCTGGATGTTGATCAGCTTGTATTTCAGCTGGGTTGTGTCGGGGCCTCTTACCGCATGTATAGCTTGAGCAAGTTTTACATTGAACGTGAGGTTGTTGTAAAGGGCCTGGGAGTAGAAAACACCGTAGTTGGTTAAAATCTGATGGTCAAGCCTGATCCGGTACTTGCTTCGTATACTTCGTTCAGCTTGTTTTCAGCATTGATGCCCGAGGTTTTCTTGTCTCCAGCGCCTGAGCGGATCTTGCATAGATCCTCGCTCTGAATCCCTTCGAGAATCATGCTGTCTCACTTTTCCTGTGAAAGGAAAAGGTCTTTGAAAGTTTTGTAGATGTCATATCCAACCGTGTCTTGCAGGATAGTGCCTGCAGACTTCACGACCAGCCTGTCAATGAGCGCGCACATGACATTCTGAACAAGGAAGTTGTTGGCGTGCCCTCCTGAAATGTCGATGTCAAAGCAAAGCGCTAGCGAGCCCGGCACCAGAACCTCGTTCTCGTTCAGCTTGGGCACGGAAACATACAGCTTATCGCTGGGGTTGGCTTCAGAGCGGATAAAGGTGATTCGGTTGACCGCGTGCTCGGCCTGCATGGCGTGTAATGTCTTTTCGTTGTACGTTGGGCGAAGGTTCTCTGGCACTGACATTTTGTATAATAAACCGGCGATTATTTTCTAATTTAAAAATAACAGAATTGAAATATATTATTATGGCGACAGGCGGTGGCAAATTTGGTTACGAAGACCCGGACCTTGACAATCGGCTTGATCATGATGATGACTATGATGAGGAACAAGAGGTTGAGAGAACCCAACCTTTTCAGCCAGGCACGGCTCCACTCCCTACCAACCTGGCGCCCCCTACCACATGGGTGAACAAATGGAAATGCGTACTATGCAGCATGAGCAGTCAGGCCTGCCCGACCCTTCTTATCAGGAAGAAACCCCTTTGCTTGAAAGAACACCTTCAATCAGTGATCTTCAAAAAGAAAGTTATTTGCGGCAAAAACTCAAAAAAGCTGTAGATACGATAAAAGACAAATTCCTTAAAGGCAAACTTTGAAAAAATCAGTATTAGAAGAGGCACTGGAAAAAATGAGGGAAAAATTGTTGCTGTGGGGTCTAAAAAGGGTGAGTACAAGATTCTAAAAGATGATGAGTCAGGCTTAATGAAAACTTTTTTAGACAGCTTAAAAGATCAACTTGGGCCAATGGCTGAAGAAATTATACCTGAAGACTGTGACACCATCAGAGAAACCCGCCAAAGTTTAAGAGAGGCAGAGATCCAACTAGAACAGGTGGAAACACTCTCTTCGCAAAGAGAAGAAGAAAAGAAAGAAGTGGAAGTTCTGAGACGTAAAATCGAGCAAACTGATGCTCAGATTGATGCCATTCAGGATAAACAAGGTTTGAATCTTGAAAGTGAAGCAGAGCTGCGTAGGCTGGAACAACTGAAAAAGAACTATCAAACCGATCTTGAAAACAAGAAAAAAGAATTAGACTCGCTAACAAAACAAGCTAGAAACAGAGAAAAAGAACAAGCCAAGGTTGACAGACTCAGGGCCAGCCTCGCAGCAAAAGAAAGTGAAACAAACACAATGGAAGAAAGGCTTAACCAAACAAAAATGTTGGACGACCTGAAAGAGCAGGAAAGTGAGCTGCAGTGCCAAAACGAGGAAGACCAGGCAATCATCCAAGATGAGAATGGCTCGCCCTCCGACAAAGAAGCTGCAGAAGGCAGAGTGGCAGAAAGAAACGAGGAGCTCGCACGTTTGCAAACTCAGATTGCGGAAAGGGAAAGGGGGCGGCCTCTCTTGGAAAGGGTCAAAGAGATCTTCAAAAAAATGGTGTGACATTGACCGCTGTTCTTCTTGCTACCGGGGTCACAATCAGAGTTGTCATGGAGCCCTCACAAACACTTTGAAAGCCACTGGTAAGGCTTTGGGAAATAAGGTAAAAGATATTGGTGTGAAACTTGGTTCTCTGCTGCCCGGGCTAATTGGCTCAATTGTGAGCTTTCTATTCAAAGCTGCGGGCCAAGCCATCGGGTTTCTGGCCGAGCACACCTGGCTGCTTATTCTTGCTGCGGTGGCCTTTTTGTTTGAACAATATCTTAATAAGTGGCGTTAACTTTACCGCCAAGCCATGAACAGCAAAGCCGATAATCCTACTACACTGATAATGACAGCTGTTTTGTTTATTTTGTGTTGCAGTGTTTTATCTGTAGCCTTGGGCTCTATTTTTTGTGCCGTTGGTTGTGCTTGCTGAGTTTCGGCCAAAGCTGATTTCCTTGATTCAGCTGTTGCGGCTTTGTGTATCGGGTTGGAAGGGTTAATTTTTGACGGGCCGCCTGCCATGAGTTTGAGCCCAGCTTTTTTTGTCTCTGGGTTTACCTCGTTGTTGACCCCAAGTTTCATCCCGGAGATCGCCTGTTTCAGCTTGTTGTTGTAACCGATTGTGCTTTCTGTGTTTATTATCATTTGCGTGGGCATGAGCCAGGCGATGGGGGCTACAGCAAGATTGAGCCTGACCTTCGCTTGATCCAGTGTGAGCTGGTACCTTTGCACACTCTCGGCCAGGTCGGGCTGTCTGATCGCGTCTTCCATCAGAACAAGAAACTCGCTTTGGGCTTCTCTCGCTTGACCACCAGAGCCGAGAATACTGCTGCGTACATTGACTTGCCCAGGATGCAATAAACGAAAGCCTCGATTGACTGGTTGATTCGCGCCAAGCCCGCCTGCGTCAAACCTGATGCTGTGTTTGGCGCAAACCAGTCCGATTGGGTATCAGAAATGGCACCCGGCTCAATGTAATAGATCAAGTCCCCTTTTATAGCTTTCTTGCCTTCATTGCTGAATTTGTTCCATCGCAGGTATTTATAGTCAGTTTTAGTCGCGTCTGGCGCGTACACATAAATGCTTCCCAGACCATGGTTTTCCCCATTCGTGTAGCGGAAATCACTCAACAGATCTATACTGAACTTGTTGCATAGCCTTTTGTACGAAGCAATGTCATAATGATTATTGAATTGGTTGAAAGGCGGGTCTCCGGGCAAAGCGCTCATGCTCTGAATACCTCCTAGCTGGTACAAAAGGCGCCTGACGGTGAAATACACGTGGAATTTGTGAAAAGCTCTTATCTGCTGGGGCAGATTTATCCCGTTGTCAAAGATTTCGTGAGAAATTTCACACCCCTGTGTCGCACAGAAAACAGCAAAGTTGAGCTGTTGCGGCCAATATTTCATGTCAGGCCCTCCTAACCAGTGTTTTGATTCAGCTCCAGAGGTGTGCCTCAGGTTGGTTTTTTGAAATATTTCTCTGAATTTTGTTGTGAAATATTGGTCAGTCATGATGTAGATTTTGATTTCGGCGTCGAATATTTTCTTCAAGCTTGGTCCTTTTCCGTCGAAAGGTTCCGCAGGGATGGGCAAGGAAACTTTTGAACCAAGTGGCGACAATTGATAAGGAAAACCTCCACTGTCTCCCAAACCGAGCGCTTTTTTCATTTCTGCACTCCAATACCGCCTGTCTGAACCGAAGACGCTTTGAAACGAGCCTTTGCTTTCTTTGAAAAACACCTCTTCGGTTGCGTTATTTTTCTCGTCGATGCTTTCTTGTGAAATGAACCGGCTTTTGTCCGCTTTTGGAAAGTGGTTTAAAAAATTTGTCCACGCCTTTTCCTTTGCGATTGCCGCTTTTTTCAAAAGCTCAGGATCTTTCCACAGATTCGCCATTGTATTTGAACACAATTTTGTTTGTTAAATATAAAATGGTTGTTCTCACTATTGTCATGCAAGAGAACGGAGAGACTATCTATTTTGAAGACCCCATACCGAAAGTCCATTTCATGAAACTCGTATCTTGTAGTTTATTCAACAGCAGGGACACTTTGAAAAAAGAAGGTTCAGCCACCTTGGGAGATAAGGACAAAGATATAGCTTTGTCAATCAGTAAAATAATGCCAGGACATTACAGTTTAGAAACAATGGCAAAAGAAATAGAAGGTCTATTCGACAAATATAAATATAAAGAGTTGCAAACAGCAATAAATCAACCTGTTGGCCAGCTTGTAATCAGAAATTTGGGGAAAAAACTAATTGAACTTGATTGCGATTTAGCCAATTTGCTTGGTATTTGGCGAAAGTTGTCGCCTATAACCTTTGTAAAACGGCTTACATCTCCAACGACATATTTCATTCATTGTGATTTGATCGACACAGAACGGAATCTGTTCAATGGCAAAAGGTCAGATGTCTTAGCCCTTTTTGATGTGAAAGGGAAGCCTTTTGAAAAGGTAAACTACCACGCTTCTCCGCAACAGGTTTTGCGAAACTGTTCTACAGACGAGTTTATAAATAGCACAACTATTAGCGTCAAAGATGAAAATGGTAAACTCTTTGATTTCAAGGGCTTCCCGCTTCTTTTTGAATTAGAGTTAAATTAAATTTCTTTATATACAATGTCTTCTGCAAATCTGTTGCCTTCCGCTCCTCCTGCTGAGATTGAAAGAATCTATCCTAACCTTCCCGAAACGACAAATGCCGAGAATTTCCGGCTAACTGAAATAAGTAAAATTGAAAAAGAAATATCTGTTGAGGTTGAGCATTACAGGCTTGTGTTGAAAAAATATAAAAAAGTCCGGAAAGCGATTCACTATTCCGTGGTTGGCCTTGGCGCCGTCACGGCAGCTCTGTCTTCTGGGGCTGTTGCAACATCACTCACTTGTGTTGGAATTGTTATCGGCACGCCTGTTACCGCGATAGCAGCTTTATCTGGCGCAGTTTCCACTGGCCTGTCCGTTGTGAACAAGAAGTTTGAATGCAAAGTTAATAAGCACTCGAGAATCCATTGTCTGGCTTTTGCAAAACATGACTCGATAAACAGCTCTGTCTCAAAAGCTCTGAATGATTGTGTTTCTGACACGGAGTTTCAACTGATCACATGTGAAATGCAGAAATATCGCCAACTTAAAGAGACTTTACGCTCAAACTTTGTGCAAAAACAAACAAATCCACTCCAGCCAGATCTTGAAAAATTAAGAAACCAGATTCGGCAAGAATTTAGAAAAAAACTTGTGGAGCCCAGCACAAATTTGAACTAAATTTTGAGCGAAAAAACACAAAACTATCTCTTAGTATTATTTAAAAACAGATGATTGTGTTACACCGCGTTACCTTCACTTGTGATGTTGCGTGACTGGGTTACGTTACTGTCATGCGTGACGTTGCAGACAGGTCACACAAAAGGGCAAAAGCCCTGTTGGGGGATGCTCGTTGGCTGTTCTTGCCTAGCCCCGGCTAAAACTTTCCCGCTGCTGACAAGGCAGCTGTCGATTCCCATTTTAGCTCTGGGAATGAGGTGTGAGATCCCAAGGGACCTCTGAGCACCCCCCAGTCTTCACTGGGCCGGGGCGGGTTCACCCGGGGTTATCACCGTGGACGGCCTCACCCCATACCCCTGACAAGCGCCTGTACATGCCGCATTAGGAATCAGAGGGAGCCAACCTCACATCCAAAAGCACCTTCATTTGCTTGCTGATAGATAGTATAATGCTGCAAGCTATATATTGATCCATTTGCCTCTCCTATCACTTGTGGTGTAGCTTCTCTGTCCTTTGCCTAAATTTTGCAGTATTTTCACACATACGCATGCGCTTTTGGGTGGCGAGATGATGTCATACTTGAGCTATAATTAGAGATTGGCTGAATAAATTATATCACAACAGTACTTCTGAAGGCCAAAATGATTGTGCTTTTCCACGCGATTTGCTTTATTTTCATGGAACTTTCTATACCCGTTTTGCAGAAAGAGGCCAGACAGATGACATATCAAGTCGTTGCAGCCATGCGAGAAGAAGAGAAAACTTAAACGGGCTCAATTGAGTCCCTTGTTCAAGGAATATCACATGTTACGATCGATCAAACGCTGTGATTAAATCTTGCTATTTTCTCGTTTCCTCCTGCTCGATTCACTTTGACATCTGTGGTGAAAAAATAACTTACAGCGCGTTGACTTAGCGTATTTTTTTTGTAAATTCTGTTCTGGTTCGTTTTTCGGCCCAAACAAAAAATCTTGAGATACTCCTTGTAAATTATCTCACGAAGCTCTGGAGGTAGGTTTTTAATGGCCTCGGAAAGTTGACATTTGCTTGATCGCAGAACATCGGACAAATATCTCGCGGCAGCCATCTCGGCGTATGTACATGTGCAGATACTTCAATAGGAAAAAAATTCTGCCGCATTTTTGTATATAATCAGTGCAGGCATTTCTTCAAGAAAAAGTATTTGTGTGCCACATCAGCTTATATTGATTACAGACATTATAGCTTCGCTGGACCGCTCGCGCAATTTTATTTTTATGACACACATGTAAGATGAGGGTTCTGGTCGCAGTTGTTCTTGCAGGTTTTTCCCCAAATCCCGGGTGGAAGGGGTGGCGGGATTCGGGGAAAACCCGCAAGAACCACTGTGCCAGAACCCTCATCTTACATGTGTGTTCTGCAGTTTGTTTTATTAAGTTATTCGCTTCATTCAAATATAGTTTTGAGTCTTATTCAGCTATTACAGAACTGCCAAGAAAAAAACTAAGTGGCTTCTAATTTAGCACCGTTGAAATACGATTGATCTCAAAATAATTAGCTTGTTTTTGTTGTCTTTTTGACTTAAATCTCTTTTCTGCAGTGCTGTAATATTTCGTCGTGCAGCAAAGAAATTATTTGATTTCTCACTTTCAAATTGGTTTTTACATGTGCCTTTCGCATTTAATTTCCATTGTTTTCTCAAATGTTAGCTGTTATAGTACAAGAATGGAAATTCTGTCGTATTTGGTTTCAATTTGTTCTCTGAAGTCAATAATAACTCATTTTTGCACATTCAATTTTCTCAGCTTCTGTCGGGCGTTTTGTTGCGCAGCAAAGACATAATGTAATTTCTTGTTTTCTTATCAGTTATAAACATCGAGTTGACTTCTTTTGTTGATATTTTCTAATATTTTGGCCCTTCATTTATTCAACTTAAAATAAATGAAGTCTTGAAGCCTAATCTTGTGTGTGTGGTTACTGCACATGTGGTTTACTTTTAGCACTTGTGCTCGCTCTGAAATGTCCAAAAATTGCCCGGGAATTTAGGCGTGGGTCGTGTGCAAATCATTCGGGAGTCAGTGGGTTAAGGAGCGTAGCATAGTGAGTTATAGCAGTTAGTTGGGTGAGAAATAATTAACTTGTTCACTTGTCCATCAGTTGCTGCGTCATAAACTATTTTCTGGTGGTAATTATGCTGACCAAAAAGGCGACAGGGGTGACATTTGCCATTGTAAAACAAAGTAGTTTCCAAAGCCATGATTCGATCTTTCTTGTTTGGAGTCTAACAAGTGCTCCCACATTAAATGAACCTTTGCCAAAAATTATGTTTGAGCTCAAGGGTTACATGCTCGAGAAGTGTTCTTCTTTCCAAGATTATTTCAAATTTCTGTATCGTCTCATTACTTTTAGGGCAAAGACCCATATGAATAGAAACCACTAGTAGATAGGTCAGTGCCTGGGCCATGTCCACAACCCAGCCTTGACGGAGCACCCCCCTAGGTTTAGAGCAGCTAGCTGGCTAGGCCTGGGCTCGCAGGCCAAATCGATCTTCACCCTGGCCCTGGTGAAAACCTGACGGGCATTTTTTTAGTGAATCGCTCAGATATATATTACATGAAACATTCAGCTATCACAAGTTGGCTTAAAAACCTTATGAGTTTTTCTTGTATATTTCAGAGAATAGAAGCTTGGTGGTCTTTTCTGAGGAAGTCAAATTCAAGCTGGTGGATAAACTATTTCAAGGTTTGATTAGTGTTGTCGCAGGATGCCCAGTTTTTTTCCTTATCAATTTTATGTTCATGAGATTGAGCTATATCTAAGCTGAGGTTTTCTTCACTGCCATTCTCTTAGGATCTGCAAGATGCTGGTATTTTCATGAATGATGACCCGCTGCAAGTGTGAGTACTACTGTGGTCATTTATTTTTGACTGGTATATTAAGATTAAAGATTTGGAATTAAAATATAGAAAGTTGTCTTGACCTTATCCATGTGTATTCTGCATTTGGCAGTAGCTTGATTTGGCGGGCAGGAATTGTGGTTGATAATCGGGGTGTAGTCTGACTGGCTGGATTTTCATTTTTATTGATTAAATCAAACGAGTGGTTCCGAATGGAAAGTGTCAAGGCAGCAAGCTTCACTAAAGGCAGCTAATAAGGCGTAATATGCATGTTGTCGTTTGTTAAGAATGCAAAAGTTTCTGTAAGAACGCTAATTTAATAAGCGATGCATCCGGTTGAACAAGCGATTTTTCCATACTGTAGTCGAGGAAGTCCATTTTATACTTGTCCACAGTGTCCCGTAACGTGTTTTATTTTTTTTAATATACTCATGCATTGATTCAAACCTTCCTACAACTCGAAGGATGAGATCTTTGCATCTAAGCTGTTATCCTTACCATCAGTGGAGTCTTCTTGTGCTTATTCCTTACCATTGAGACCCGCTCTATACAGGTGTGTTCTGGTTCTAAGTACAGAACTTTGCCATCTAGAAGAAAACCACATCAATAAATACCAAAAAAAACCTAGGGAGTGGAAAACAGGCAATTGCTAAGTATTTTCAAAGGGCCACTTGTCTCACCTACCCTGTGAGGGAGTTCATATGCTCTCCCCACCCCTACACGAAATTAATAACTTTCTGTTGCAGTCTTTTGCCATGTTGTCGTGTTGTGTCCAACTGGCAAAACATTCGACATCTGAGGGCCACGTTTTTGGCCAGAAACTAGCATTTCGCTGACTTGAAGTTCCTTGCGATATTCTAACCCCAATAGTCCTCTGTCCTACTGACTTTGCACTAAAAACAAAGATTACACTGAAGAGGAAGTAGATCATTTGCTTAGCACCAAGAGTTCCACTTGACTTAATTTTAACCGTACCCCCAAAAAACACAGTAAATCATGTAGCACTTGAAGATATTATATTTCTTTCTGAACAACTCTTGCAGTGATTTTTCAACGTTCTTTCCTCGTATAAAGTGTACCAGATGTACGTACTCTACGTTTAACGTCACACGTCACACACTTTATGTTTTACGTGTCACGTACTTCATGATTACATCCTAACAGAGAGTAGTTTGGAGGAGGCAATTCCCTCAATCTGTTTTAAAATTACTTTAAAAAGAAAAACAGAATGTTGCACACCTTTATGAAAGCATAGTTAGCTGTATTTTATAATTTCAGAAGTACCATGCTGTGCAGCCTATACACCAATCTCTGGTCTCTGTGTTTTGCGTTAAAATCATTCATTCGTCCGGTTGGCAGCTTCATAATCAAAAGTTACAGGAGTACAATTTTACCGAAAAGACCAGAGGGACTGTTTAAAGTATCTTTATGGTTGCATTGATCGTTGGTCGAAAGCGTTACAGGGTGTTGATATTCACTAGAAAATCTTCACTTTTTTATCATGAATAACTACAATTGCCTTTTGGAACTAATTTTGCTATAAACCCATCATTGCAGGGTTGCCTACAGTTCTGTTATACCACAGTGTTGCAGAAGAAACCCCTGCTGGCAAACCAGACATGTTATTGTTTCTTCCTGAAATGACAGGTAATAGGCGGTGTGAAAACATTGATATCCTTAATGGGAACCCACACCCATGCACTCTAGAGCATTAACGAGGAACAAATTGTATGCACTACCTTTTTATTTTTGTCTTTCTTAGATTCCATAAATTATCAAACTGAAGTTGATGAAGATGATTTGGACACAGCGGTTGAAAACTTCTGCAAGGAACGTGCACCCTTTGGTTGTCGTGAACAACCTTCTGAGCTTATGCTTCATATTATGGAAGAAAACAACTTCTCCTTGCCAAAAACTGTAGAAGATGCACTTCAATTATACATCACTCTACTAGCAGAACTGCAATCAGTTTTCTATTTTTGGTTTTGATTTTAAATAGACGTTTGGATTTGATGTCAAATTTCACTTCTATCAGACTCCGTGCAAAATGCATGCAGTATTAACAATGTGGCACCTTATACAACCAAAAAAAAAACAGTAATCAAAGAAACAGAATTCTAAAGTCCAAAACATCAACAGCTTCCATTATATCGTTTCAACATGGCGTTTAACTGCTGTCACATGTATTTACAGCCACTGGGGATCAACTTTGACATTGTCAATAAACATTAACTTGATCAAAATATCACACGATCACATAAACCAGTAATCAAAGAAATAAAATGCTAACATCTAAAACATTAACAGTTTCCTTTGTATCGTTTCCAACACAGGGTAAATGCTGTCACATGTGTTTACAGCCACCATGGACCAACTTTGACATTGTCAATAAACAGTAACATGATCACAGAATCTCTGTCGTTTCCCTGTGGTGATTTAGTCCGAGAAATCCCAATGCCTTGGATCTCTGAGGTAAAAGTCAAAGTTATCCCTCAAGTGATGGAAGGATCAATAATTTCAGGGGCGACAATTAAGGCACAAAAGCACATATGGGCTGTTGGCCTAATGGCTTCAACCATGTTTTTGAAGTGCACTACAATGCCTTTATCTAGAAGAAGCACGTCAGAGGCAGTACAGAAACGAACAAACTTCACTGCCATTTTTGCATCCAGATTCCCAACATAGCATTTGACCCACCTGTGTACTTTTTCCTCTTGTGGATCGCTTGGTGTGGCATTCAGTTGACCTGCAACTCTCTCTGGGGTAGGACAGCACATTTGGTAAAGCGAGTCTAACTCCTCTCTGGTCAGTGCATTCCAAAACTCCCCCATCCCTTTTCGTAGCTTTAGTAATGGAAGAAAAGGCTTTGTTATCAACTCTGCAGCGGCTACTTTCAGTAATAACTTACGAAGACTACTAGGCAAGGGCATGGTAGTTTCCTTGAAATCATCTAAGATATCCATGATCTCTTCTGACAGAAATGGCTTTGTCCCATTTAAACCGATAAGCATTGTTTCCTGTTCTTTCTCAGGTAGCAGCAACAAGAATGAGTCAAAAAGGCAATCATTGTCAACTGACCTAAAGATGGCTTGGTGGAGAGAACCGCTCGCTAACTGCACTGGAAAGCTTCCGCAGAGCAAAAACCCATGAGTCAAAATTCACCCTACCGTGGCATAATCGTTTGGGCGCATCGCTGGTGACACTGATACCGTGAATTGGGAGCTTCGTTCACAATTTAGCAGTACAAAACACTCCCAAAATGGGGAGCATTTCACGAACCACTCCATCACCACTTCCAGAGTCTTCATCAAAGAGAACTACAAGCTTTTGTTTAGAAACCTCTGGATCTTCATAAATGCTCATTAATTCAGTGATGTTATGTTGACTAATTGTGATGATCTTTTCGTGATGCTTCTCCAGCGCATTATGCTCCTGCTTATGACGCTCTTCCAAGCTTGTGTAGCTGTCATGTGTAATTATCTCTGTTGTTTGCATTTCATCATCACTCTCAAGAAGAACTTCTGGTGGCTTTGGTGAGACATCCAATATGGTTGCATCAGCAGATGTCTTGGGTTTATCACTTTCTCCTTCAAAGAAGGTTACTTCATTCTCATCTAATGCTAACGGTAATGGAAAACTTTCTTCCAACATTGAAGAAGCTCTCTGTTGGCGATAGCCACACTTTCCTCAGGGTATAGAGTAAAACTAGGCATCTTAGTCAATCTAAAATACTTGGGAGTAAGGCTAAGGGATCCAATACAATCGTACACTGCCAACATTGTAGCCGAAGAGGGGAATGATCACATTAGGACACCTAAGTCAACATGATGTACTGAAACAAGAACTCCATTTTCGTTAGGCTGAGGTGGAACCCGTCCTTCTTGTGCCTTCCTCAACAAATTCAATGCTTCTGCTGCTTCTTGGGCTTTAGCTATCTCTTGCTCCATAAGTTCGCACTGCTTCCTCTTCGTGGCTTCTTTCGTCGAATGTTTGGCTGCATCTTCAGTTTCTGATTTGGCAACTTGCTCTTTGAGATGTTCAAAAAACGCATTTCTCTCACTATTACTGCCAATGAGCATCAAGGATTGGAGGAAATCTCCATTATCTTCATCAAAGAGGCTGGGCAGAGTGTCCCGAAACACAGACTCGTCAAGACTGTCGTCTGAGGTATTATCGTCATCTGACAAATAACTCCTCGATAGCAGATAACACTTCGATAGAAATTAAACACAGTACATGTTTTCTTTGTTTAAGAAAAAAACTATTTGTGGCTAGTTGAGAGAAAATATATTCTTGTATTGGGATTTTGAGATGGCATTACCGCATTATATTGGTGGCTAGTTAGGAGAAAATATGTTCTGCTATTGGGCGAAGCCCCGAAGCGACAGAGCCCAATATGAGAATATATTTTCTCCCCACTGGCGGCCAATATAATCTGGTAATGCCATCTCAAAATTTAGTTTGTATCACGATTTTGCCATTCTTTGAGAATACTAAACAAAAAACTACAATTCTTTTTAGTAAAATATAAAATTCTATGACATGCAAAGAATTGCCATTGCATGCAATGATTTACTATATTTACTATGATTTACTACAATGATTTGCGAGTTACTTTAGAAATTCGACTTTTAAGCCATAAGTTCCATTAAGAAACTAAAAAATTCATTCAGTGTTTCTAATTGAAGCATTTCAGTCAAAGTATCGAACAAAGAAAAAACCAAAGAATGTAGACAAATTTCTCTTTATTCACTTTCAAGAGCGGGTGAGCTAGCTCGCGCAGTAATTCACTGCAGAAATAACTGCAGAAATGGCAATAAGAAAAGGATTAGCTGCAATTTGTCGCTCTAAAGTCCTGACATTTGAAGTGTACTCGAGGAACCCATTTTGTTGTCATGGTAAGTTGTCAACCAATCACATGCGGTAATAGTTGAACAACAATACATAGCATGTTGTCGTCTCTACTGTGAACTTCAAAAGTGGTATTACTGGATTTTCTTAGCATTTTTAGATATTGTCTAGTTTCGGAATAATCTCACAGAATTTGATTACCTTATTCTCAATGTCTCATTAAAGCCTTAAATTTAGGATCCATTTTGAATCTTCTGCGGAGTTAGTTTTCTCGATCCTGAGAAAAAGCCGAAGAACATTAGGCAGCATCATTTTGCCATAAACACCATTTTTTTATACCAAGTAGATGATGCAATACTGTAAAGTTATAACAAATTGACGTCAGTTTTTCATGCGTCTGTCCTGTTAAAATGAATCTAGGGCAGCCTGTCAAACTAACTTGAAATGTTTTCATGGGTGGTTTTTAGGTTGACTAATGAGCGACAACTGGAAATTCTGTGAAAACAGTTACTTTTCCAACTTGCTTACAGTTAAGCGAGTCAGAAAACTTCAATTGAATTCTCATTAAAAAATTTAAGCCACCAAAACCAGGTAGCTTAAACGAGTTGGTAATTAATTTCGGCCATTGAGGAGTTTCTTGTGGTTATTCGTCTGACAGGGGTGTCAAATCAAAATAGAACAGCTACTTGCTTCTTCACTGAAATTGCCCGCATGTCTGGGTGACACAACTAACAAAATTACAGACGAATAAAATGGAACGTAAGCTCTGAGACTGGAATAGAGGTTTGATCATGATCTTTAGTAATTGTCATGATGTTTAATTCATTAGACCTTGTCAAGAGGATGCATGCTGCCATTTTTTTTGAAAGAAATATAAATTGAAATTTTAGTACAATTTCTATGTAAAAATTTAGATAAGATAATGTTATCTTTAAGTGTATTACTTTCAAAGATCCTACCAGTGTCTTGCCAAGGACTTTCAGGCATGATGATTACCAGTGAATGTCTTCAGACCCAATGAAGATCTTGGTGAGAACTTGATGAGGACTTCTCCAAGGACTTGTGATAAATTCTTGCCCAAATTGTGACAAAAGCAAATGAGCAAAATAAAGACATTCTTAACTGACCGTCAATCTGGGTATGTTCTTAGCTTGTTCCTTAAAATTGTGGTTAATTTCAGCCTCAAAGTTCTTATAAGAAAGGTAAAAGGTTTTATATTATTTTCTCTTGATGCATGATGTCAGGATTTGCCAAGATCTTAGCATGATCTTGTTCTATCTTGTCATTTAACAATCCAATAATACCTAACCTTTGTCACATACTTGTTTTAGATTATGGCTAACTGTGTTAAAATAATATCTTTGAATATAAGGGGGTTATGAAATCAAGTCAAGAGAAGATCAATCTTTTCATACCTTAAGAATCAAAAAGCAACTTTGTACTGCCTTTGGGAAACTTTTTCCAAGGAGGATGACAAGAGGATGTGGTCTGCGGAATGGGGAGGACAAATTATATTTTCGCATGGCTCTGAACACTCTAGAGGTGTATGCATGCTTCTAAGCATAAACTCTGGATTTTCTCTTAGTACTGTACACACTGACTGAGACAGAAGATATATAATTGCTAAAGTAAACATAGGTGACCAACAGGTTTTTGTTATCAATATTTATGCTCCAAATAAAGGTGCGGAACGAGCTATTTATCAGAAGTCTAGGCACCAATCTGATCTTGAAAACTGATATTATGAAGATCATAACAGGCGATTGGAATGGTTCTCTGTTCCATGAAGACAAATTTGGTGGCCTTCAGTGGAAAGAAACAAACTACAGGAATTCCATTATCGATCTTATGGAAGAATTAGATCTAGTTGACATATATTGTAAGCTTCATCCAAACACCAAAGCCTTTATGTATGAGTCGAAAAATTTAAAGTTTAAATCTAGAATTGACTACTTTCTTGTCTCCAATACAATAGCCATAAATGCAAAGAGAGCAGAGATCCAAGCATCCATTGCACCTGACCACAAAGAAATTTTTCTTGTCTTTTGAAATTCAAGGGGAATTTAAAAGGGGCCCGGGATCATGGAAATTCAATAATAAATTATTAGAAGACCAAGACTACATAAATCTTATCAACACATTTTACCTCAAAATTCTGGATAAATACAAAGACGTTAGAAGTAAAAAGCTTCTTTGGGAAATGATTAAAATGGAAATTGCTCTAAAACCATTCAGTACTCCAAAAATAAAAGATCACTTTTAAAAAGAAAGGAAATTGAACTGCAGGAAGAAATGCAAAAGCTAGACCAGCAAATATGTGAGAATCAATATTTCAATCAAAACTTATTGAATAACTACGAATTAGCTAATAAAGAATTAAAAGATATATACAATTCAAGAGGAAAAGAGGCTGTTTAGATCCAAAGCAAGATGGGTTGAGCAAGGAGAGAAGCCAACAAAATATTTCTTCAACCTTGAGAAAAAGAATTACGATAGAAAGATAGTTAAGGAGCTTAAGGATGAGAACGATCAATACTAACCAATTTCAAGGAGGTAAAAGAGAATTGAAGACCACTTCTCTAAAATACTAAGCTCTGAAATTGTTGAAAATGATGATGTTCAAAGAGTCAACTTTAACCAGATTGCAAAAGACGCAGAGATTCCAAGGTTAACTGACGAAGAACAAATTGAGATGGAAAATGATCTTACAATGGAGGAAATTAAGAGAGTTATAAAACTGTTTCAGAGAAACAACACACTGGGCGACGACGGTTTTTCAGTTGAATTTTATGAAGTCTTTTTAGACCTGCTTGGAGGAAATCTTCTGGATTGCTACAATGAAGCCTTCCATGAAAACCAACTCTCAATCTCCCAAAGAAGAGGAATCATTTCCCTCATACCAAAAAGTAAGGAAAACTTGAAAGAAATAACATGCTGGTGCCCAATAACCCTTCTTAATGTCGACTATAAAATTCTCGCTAGGATAATAGCAACGTGCATCAAACCCTCACTTCCGACTTAAATTTATTCCGATCAAACTGGCTTTATAAAAGGAAGTTACATCGCACAGAACATCCGCCTCTTAGGTGACCTAATGAACTTTACCAATACTAAGAAAATCCCTGGAATTCTCCTTTTTATAGACTTCGAAAAAGCCTTTGATACTTTAGAATGGAGCTTTCTCCATCAAGCCTTAGAAATCTTCAACTTCGGGCCTAAGATCAGAAAGTGGGTCTCGATTCTCTACAACAATATCGAAAGTGGAGTGATGAATGGCAGGTACATGACAAATTATTTTAAAGTCTGGAGGTATACGGCAAGGATGTCCATCAAGTCCTTTATTTGTACTTGTGGTGGAAATTCTGGCGCTAAAATGCCGCCATGATCCCGACTGTAAGGGTATAATACTACCTAACTCCCATGAAGCAAGATTGATGCAATTTGCAGACGATACAACTGTGATCTCAAGCACTATAGCATCTCTCAAAACATCACCTCAGATAATCAATAGCTTCGGTGCATTATCAGGCCTGAACCTGAACAAAACCAAAACAAAGATAATGTAGATCGGTTCTTGAAAAGGTAATAAGGACAACTACGGGTTTCAAGTGCATAACAGAACCTATTAAGGTTCTTGGTATGTTTTTATCATATGATGGAGACAAAAACAATGAGGAATATTTCTTCAGTAAAATTCGTAAAATGAAGACAAAACTGAATATTTGGCAAACACAAAATCTCTCACTGTATGGACATTCAATGCTGGCGAAGACAGTGGGTGTCTCTCAATTGATTTATACAGCATCAATGTTAACTGCCCCTGAACCTGTGATCCACAAAACTCAAGCTGAACTTTTTGCTTTTTTGTGGAGAAACAAAAAGGATGACATAGAGAGACAGATCATTTATCAACCAATATCTGACAGAGACTTAAATTATATAAACTTCCGAACAATGGTCATATCGTTACGGTTGAGTTGGATTGGCAGATTTCTTGATGGCGCAAATGCCAACTGGAAGGCTATCCCTAAGGCTATCCTGCATGCCAGTTCAAAAATAATATTGAATTATTTTCAACTCTTTTAGATGAAAGCGGTGAAAGCCAAATGTAAAATGTAAAAAGGAAAATAAACAAAACCCACTTGTCTCAACGAAAGTTAATTTAACATTGCTCGAAATCCTTGGAGATCTGCTCTTATCACTACCGCACATGTAAAAATGGACCTTCATTTATTCAGGAATACCTACAAACTCTTTCAAACGAAAAGACTCCAATAAATTCAACGTCTTAACACCACTGATTTGAAGCTAAGGGTAACACTTTGAAAAGTAGTATTTAAGCTCCTGGCCGAAGTGTTGCATACTTCAAAACGACTACAGTACCGTAACAACAACCAAAAAAAATAATAATAAGCTTATGTTTGCCTCACGTCCTCGCTCGCTTACTTCGACGTAACCTCGAAGAATTTTCTCATATAAACGTGTTCAATTCTTGAGACAAAAATACTCATACAATTAACAAGGTAATAACACAATTTCCCCATCTCTGGGCTTACTTTGCAGCGACTGCATTTAAAACCATACATCTGATCTAGAATCTTTCACAGGCATGTTTTCATTAACAACGCTATTTCAATTCTCCCACATCAGCATCGCCATCGCTTGATTCTTCCCTCTGGACCACCTTTTATAGTAACGCAAACGGCACAGAACAACAACACAGTTTGTTTATCTTCAGACTTACTTTGCGGCGACTGCTTTTAAGACAATACATGTGTCACTGTCATACGTAATCGTGACGTTTTCCATCAACAACAACATCTCTTCCACTTCACCATCACTGCGATTCTTACAGTCGGGGACCAGCTCTTCCAAAACATCGCTGAACACGGTAACGTGAACAGGACTGCCATCTGGAACCTCCATAACTACCGAAGCATAGCGACGAACAGGGCAGTCCACAGTTCTCATGGAATAGCCGCATCTATCACATCGCACAACAAGGGTTCCCATTGCTTGAAGAATCTTTCTGGAGCACTTCCTACATTGAAGATACGACTCTACCTTCTCAACACACTGAAAACTTCGGATCGTCAAAGTGCTGGAAGCAGATCCTTCTCGTATTTCTTCCGTCACCAGCGGGATTGCTGACAAACATTCACTCATCTCTTCCGCTCTGATAATACTGCTCACCACTGTAGAGACTTTCTTCTTGCCCAACCACCGTCGAACTTGTACAGGAGATATGGTGTACAAGCGGCCAACTTCCACAGCGGAAATATGACCCTCCCATAAATCCAGCTCAATTTTACCTGTTTCATCTGCAAACAACGCGTTGGCAACTTTCAGCCCTCTGGATTTTGTCACTGTTGGCTCAGCTACACCAACTATTTTGCCGCGGATGGACATCAAGTCTCCCTCGTTGAACTTGTCAATGATTTCTCTTACCGAAATTTTTTTCTCCTCATTGCTCCCTACTTCCTCGAATTGAAACGAATACTCCGTTGGCTGCTGTGAAGAAATTTTGGTCATGTCATTGATGATGACTTTGGAACCATCCGACGTGTAAGTAAACCTTTGCAGCTTTACTGGCGTGCGCGACCGCTCACTATCAACCAAAAGCTTCCTCTTGGTCTTCGAGTATATCAGCGCGGATAGCTGCCTATCACTTGACGTCTGCAGAACCATTGTTGAATAGTCCATAGTGTTCCGCTTATTCCTTCTGGACTCCGATACTTTGTGCACGTACGCAATTATGGAATCACGACATTCATCGTGCGCCCTGGATGAACTCGCCACTGCAACATTACTTCTTTGTACGGAACCTTCGCCTTCCCCCATTTGCTTTCCACTGTTCGAAGTTTGTACTGAACCTTTGCCTTCCCGAGAAGTACTTGACATTTCTTCTCTACTAATGCAGTTCAACTTCGCAGCAGATTGTGGCCTTCCACTGTTGCTCTTCTTTTTTGCACTTTTAGAAGACATCATTCTGACAACACACCCTAACCCTACGAGCTCTTATGGCGTCATGTGAATATCTGGTTGTGACGAAGGTTTGGCAACTTTCCACGAGGGACAACACCCTGGAATCTAGTCCCCCTCGACTTACATGTAGCTCCAAGGACCACCCATTCACAGGGCCTTTCATGGGCAAAACATGGCTCCGAAAACACACCATAAATTTGATTGGCTGGATTCTAGACTAACATCTTAACTAACTTAACGCTGATTTTCTTCTCCAAAATTTCAGCTGCCTCACCTCTTACTAAAACCATTCGATCACAGCACCTACAGAGTTACAGGAAATTTAAAACCAACCTCGTTCCCAGGGTCTCTCATCTTACCGCCCCCTGGAGCGAGGGAGGAGAGACCCTCCCACACACTGGTCACCTGCCACTTTCACAATTCACAACATTAGGAAGGGGTCCTCTGTAATCAGCAATTTGTCGCGTTGAACTTTGTTGAATTCAAAATATCGCGCTGCGACTTCCATTACCCGCAATGTTTAACAGTGCAGAATATTACCACAGGACATTGCCGCAGAACATCCCCGGGAGGGGGGTACTCCCTTATATGGGCTATATAGGTATGTGCGGCCCCAAAGGGTAGGGTTTTTCAGCCGTTTTAGTCATAAACAAGGTATCGATTTTGGCCATTTTGGTTATAAATAGGGTATGGTTTTAACACTCTCGTCTTTAATTGAGTATATTTCTTAGAAGAAGCTACTTTTTCATCATTATGAATAAGACCGTCAACAAAAGCCCTTCATAACGTCAGTATAAGGCAACTGGGCCACCCGCAACGGTCATAAATAGGGTATCAAATTTTTGGCCAGGTCACAAATAGGGTAGGAAAAATCACAGATTTTGGTCATAAATAGGGTAAGGGTTTTGGGAAGTGGGCCACACACCCCCACCCAAATTTTCTGAGAGTACCCCCCCCCCCACAGGAGAAAATCATATTGATCCTGGTTAATTTTCGTGACAACACATCCCGTACTCCCGTAGGCTAAGTATAGACAAAATTCCTACTAGGCCACTAATCCCTTCAATAATTTAATTGTCATCTCCAAGATTCTGGAAGACACGTGACCAGGTGTGCCAGGGTTCACTCCAGGGGGCGGTAAGATGAGAGACCCTGAGAAAGAGGTTGATTTAAAACTGGCTTATGCTGACAATTTTCAGTGAACTTCGTCATAACAAAACACATGAAAGCCACTGCGGGTAACAATTTTACCCTGCTTTCAGCTTTATTTGTTAAAATCTGTTAACTTATCGAATGGTTTTAGTTAAGGATCCACCTATCCATATACATGTTTGAGAAAGAGGCACTGTACTGTTGAATTACAACCTAGTTCCCAGGGCTTTTCCCATAGAGTGTCGTTAGTTGGGTATCAGCAAAAAAACAATCCACCAGCATACATGATATAAATTTATTCAATACTAAGTTCGCAATGCATTATAGAGCGATTTCAAATATGGCTGTTTTCCGCTGTTTTATGAGTGGAGGGAAACTTTGTTGCTTTGTTTTGACCCATTTTTCTCACGATCAAAGCAAAACAAGACCAGATTAAGTTTTGTTTTAGTTTAATTTATTGTGTGACTGATGTTATGAGCACTTTCATGAGAAACATCCCAGCCGGTCAGAACGAGCGCGAGTTAGAAAAACCCTCAAGTTTACCCACTAGCATTGTCCCTGCACATATCCACGATGACTGGCGATGGTCGCACAGGCTTGTTAATGGAAATTTTTATGCTGGTAGAACAAAGTGAAAATCAGGAATTATTTGTAATTATTTCTACGTAGATGCGACTGAAAATGCCATGTTTAGACGCCCACTCAGGCTCCTTCAACAAAAATTAACTTGCCCGGACTCCTAACTTAGGCGCCTCAGGCGACCGAGCTCCCGTTATACATGCAGTAGCCTTCATAAGCACAAGAAAAAGAAACATTTCCCTTCTTTCTTGTTCTTCCGCATATGCTTATTTTACATGTGGGAACTCCCGAAAAGTAAGCACAAGCATAAGTTCATTCAATCACTATGCTGTTTCATCAATGATCTAACTGGCACTGCGCATGCGTACTTTACTAGTTTGAACAACCTTGTACTTGTCTTCACCCTCATACTAATAATTATATCAGATGTGCGAAACAGGCTTTAAGTGCGGTACTCACTTGCAACACAAGCAGAAGAATAAGCATAACAAGCTTATGCACGGGTGAACACAGCTGCAGCATAGGCATAAGCACAAACGCTCAGTCTTATGCTTATGCTTACGTCGATGTCATGTTGAATAAGGAAATGGTTGCTATTAGCAGTATAGTGCTCGCTCATTGCCTGAAAGTCTTTCGCTTATGTTTATACTTATGCTTATGCCAACCAAGCCCTAACTAGACAACACAAACATAAAAACAACACAAGCTTATCTTATGCATATATGCTTATCCTTATGTCCGAGCCTCTCATCTAGCGCATAAGCTTTTATGGTTATCCCTATGCTTACATCGCAAGTGAATACCGACCTTAACACTGCAACAATAGCTTTTCGATAAACAAAACTTCACCCTTTTGAACTTTCCCTCCGCAAACCTTTCAACTAAAATCTAGACGAGTGATTGTCTTACACCAACTTCTACTCAGCATATATTTTCTGTCTTTGAAGCTTAATTTAATTTCATTTCATATTCCTCAAAATGTTCCTTTACCAGTCCAACACCTCTTAGAACGCTTCATACCCTTTTATGGAAATCAAACATCATTTTCTATTGATGATATTTAAATTACATTGCCTCATCAAATTCACGAGTTGGCTCACAGAGTCTTTGATCTGGGACCCTAGATCGACAGTGGTAAGTTCAGCCATCTTTGTCCCTCAGCAACTAATGTGTTCAGTGGAGCCATCGAAAGACAATTTTACGGCTGCATTTGCCACCTCTCTGCAACAATGAAACTCTAGCACACGTACTAAATTCAAACAAACACTAGAAGTGAGTCTTATAAGCTTATTTTAGAGGAACAAAGTGAACTCTCATTGTCATAACAAGTTTTAGTACAATATTTAGAAGATTTGCTTGTTCAAGTTCAAGCACGTTTTCAGTAATTATATTGCTTCGCGAGCAGAAATTTGCATTGGGTGTTATAGCCACATCCTGTGACGAATATTAAATAGATATGACTCAGCTTAAAGCAATCAATTGTTGGTGGTTTTAGGATCAGTGTAATCGGATTATACTCGGTAATTATCAAAGAATAATTGTAGCCCACGTTAAGGAAATTAGTATCAACCACAAGCGTTACACGTTAGGAGATTAGAAAAGACCGCAGAAGAACAATAGTGAGCCTTAGCCAACTTAGGTTTGCGGCCAGACATACGTAACCAAGGCGTTTACGCTAGTGATAATAAAATGTAGTGAATATTGTAATTTTAAGTCAGAACGATTAGAGCAATAAGATTGATCAGAACGAATGTACGAAAGAAGCTACAATAAAGTGGAGAAAACGACAGATACAGTCCTAAGTGTTTGTTAAACCAGCCACTGCGGGAGATTCCGCAAAACGTGGTCCTTTGAGCCGGATTATAGATTGAGAGAATGTCGAACAAGAAAGTGAGAGCAGGCCATCATGGATTCCTTAAGAAAGTCCTTGAAGACGTTGACGAGTGTTTCGAGAACGCATTTGCCACTGTCAGAAAGTCTAAATTACAGAAATGGAAAGCCAACCTGAAAGAACAGCTTGACAAGATTTTGGCGTTAGATGAGCAGATTCTGGCCGAGTTAGCAGCTGATGAAAAAGTGACAGAAGAGGAGATAGCGGATGAGATCGAACGGAGCGGCCGATTGAAAGCACACGTAATGCAAAGTTTAGCTGAAATCGATGAACGCCTGGCCGAGCTCGCTGCCCCACCTGCCCCGCCATTCGCGCCACCAGAACAACAAGAGAGTCCACCACCCAACCCGAATCATCTCATCCATTACAGTCTTCCAAAGGTAGAGGTGTGGAAGTTTAACGGAAAACTTGGAGAATGGCAGGAGTTCTGGGACTCGTTGAAAGTTCCATTCACTTGAACGATGGGCTTTCGAACGTGGACAAATTCTCATACCTGAGAAATTTTTTGCTAGAACCAGCAAGATCAGCAATTGGAGGATTCGCACTGATGTCCGCTAATTACCAGGCAGCGGTAGAACTGCTAAAGAAACGATATGGTAAAAAGATCGTGGTGCAAAGAGCACTTGTAAACGAACTGTTGAATGCGCGTCCTGTATTCAATGAGAGTGACACACCCAGACTGCGCAGTCTCTATGATTTTGCAGAAAGTAAGTACAGAGCGGTACAAGCGTTAAAAGTAAAAGAACGAAACTACTCGGAAATTGTCGTCCCGATGCTGCTGGAGAAGATCCCCGACTCCATTCAGCTGACTATCACAAGAGAGACGGAGTATTTGGAGTGGTCATTGGGGGACATGTTGAACGCACTCCTGGTCGAAGTGGAACTGAGAGAGGACCAGTGTTTGACGCCGCGCCGAGTTGCGTCCAGCGATGGAAGGAACAGGCCTCCAACCACAAGGGTGCTGTTTGCAAGGAAAAGGGATGATCGAAGATGTGCGTTCTGCCTTGGAAACCATCTACCGAAGGAATGTAAGAAGGTCACGAACATTGATGAACGTAAGAAACTGTTATTTAAGTTTGGTAGATGCTTTAAGTGTATTGACCGGGGACATTGTGCCCCAGATTGCCAAATTACTGTAAAATGTAAAAGTTGTAAGGGTTTTCACAACACGTGTTTGCGTGACGCAAAATTGCAGCAACCCCGAGGGGGAGATAGTGCTCAACCCACAATCACGAGTAATCCAAATAGCATGCTTGTAGGTACGGAAAGTAGAATTGCATTCCAAACTGCCCAAGCCTTAATTAAGGGGAGGGTACAGGGAAGGGTGAGAGTTTTATTTGACTCAGGAAGTCACAAATCATTCATAACAGCTAAGGCTGCAGGTGATTATGGCTTAGAAGTTGTAAGAAAGGAGTGGGTAAGCATTAATACGTTCGGGCATAAAGCCAAAGAAACGGGATTGAGGGAAGTCGTTCAGTTTGACATAATGCCTCTAAAGGCCGATCGGGCGCTTAGGTTGAAGCTTATGTTGTGCCGGAAATATCCAATATAACCAACAAGCACGTAGAGGTCGTCAAAAACGATTACCTGCACTTTCGTGATCTGTGGTTTTCAGACATTTGTCAAACAAAGGAAGAACTCGTAATAGATTTGTTGATAGGATCGGATTACTTGTGGGAGTTTCAGAAGGGGAGAACAATATGGGGGGAGCCAGAAGAACCCGTAGCAGGAGAGACTGAGCTTGGATGGGTATTGTCAGACCCCCTAAAAAGAAAAGAGTCAGACAGTAGACAGGAAGTGTCAGTAAATTTCGTAGCACAGAAAAGTGTAGCGATCGACAGAGATAGTTTAGAGAGTACAGTTAAAAGTTTGTGGGATTTAGAGAGTTTAGGAATCAAAGCAAGCGATCAGTTGCATGAATCATTTGAGAGTGAGATTAACTTCATTGAAGGTAGGTATTCGGTTAAGTTGCCTTGGAAACAAGGTCACAACAACCTTCCTAGTAATTTTGCAAACCGTTTGTCACGCATGAAAGGCCAAATTAAAAGATTAGGAAAGGAGCCGGAAATACTTGAGGAGTACGATTCTATCATCAAAGAGCAATTAAGTTCGGGTTTTGTTGAAAAGGTGGCAGAATTGGAGGGGGCGAGCAAGTTTCATTATTTGCCTCATCAAGCTGTCATTCACAAGGATGCGGAAACCACAAAGCTGAGAATAGTTTATGATGCCTCTTCAAAAGAAGGTAAGAACGGGACTTCGCTGAACGACTGTCTACATACCGGGCCATCTTTAAACCCCTTACTTTTTGATATACTTGTACAGTTCAGGGAAAATAGGGTCGCGCTTGTCGGTGACATCGATAAAGCCTTTTTGAATGTATCGGTAGATGTAAATGATCGCGATTGTTTGAGGTTCCTGTGGGTGGATGACGTGCGTGACAGCAAATCGAGCGTTATTGTGTATCGGTTTGTCAAGTTGTTTTTGGATTGAACATGTCACCCTTCCTGCTTAATGGCACAATAAGGCATCGCCTAGCAACCTTTGCAGAAGTTGATCCTGAATTTGTTAGAAAAATGGTCGAAAGTTTTTATGTAGACGATCTGGTTTCGGGTGAGAGCACAACCGACAAAGCGTACAATCTGTACAGCAAAGCAAAGGTCAGAATGGCAAACGGAGGGTTCAATTTGCGAAAGTGGAAAACCAATTGCCCAAAGTTGAAAGAGAGAATCGGATCGATTGAGACGCCCACAACAAAACAGGAAATGGTAAGAAGACTAGAAGATGAAGAAACGTATGTGAAGTCAAAATTAGAAGCCCAAAGGGGTACGAAGGGAGAAAAGGTTCTGGGTGTTATATGGAATTGTGAATCGGACACCTTCCACCTTAGTCTCGCGCATATTGCAGAAAAGGCGAAAGATCTAGAACCCACCAAGCATAACGTTTTGAGCTTGTTAGCCAGCTTGTTCGATCCTTTGGGGCTAATTAGCCCAGTGAGGGTTAGCATGAAGATTCTTTTTCAGGAAATTTGTAGTAGCGGGCTTGATTGGGACAAAACGTTGACAGGGGAAATTAAAGGGCAATTGTGCAAATGGGTCAAAGATTTGTTACAAACGAGGGAAATTAAGGTCAGTAGGTGTCTGTATGAGGCAAGTGAGAGTGTGACAGAGTGTTATTTTACATGGATTTGGAGATGCGAGCAAGAGAGCGTACTGTGCCATGGCTTACCTCGTGTACCGTATGGATGATGGTCAGGCCCATGCTAACTTAGTTGCAAGTAAAATGAGAGTCGCCCCCTTAAAACAACTCTCCATTCCACGCTTGGAATTGATGTCAGCGAGAATATGGGCACAACTTATGAACACGGTGTGTAACGCATTACAGTCACAGGTAAAGGTAGATGGCGTGAGATTTTGGATGGATAGCAAAACAGCGCTCAGCTGGATCCAAAACAAGCGCAAATGGAAGCAGTGCGTACAACACAGAGCAGACGAGATTCTCAGGCTGACAAACAAGGAGAAATGGGCGCATTGTTCGACCTTAGAAAACCTAGCAGATCTTGGTTCGAGAGGGGTGCTAGCTTCCCAACTGAAGGAAAACGAACTTTGGTGGCGTGGCCCGCGATGGTTGACAGGACAGAAAGAAGATTGGCCAGTCACAAACGAGGACTTTCAAACTCCCGAGACCTCATCCGAAGAAAAGAAGAGCACATCGGTAATGTTGGTCGAAATGAAAGAAGAGACCTCAGTAGTGGTAAACATGAACGATTACAGCAAGCTGCAAAGGTTAGTGTGTGTGACTGCTTGGGTGAGACGGTTCGTGAACAATTTAAAGGCGAGTTTGAAGCGAAAGGAAATCATAAAGCACACAGGTAAGTTGGAAGTGAGTGAGTTAAAGGAGGCGAAGATCGAATTGATCAAGTTGATCCAAAACGAATTGAAGAAGCAAGGCAACTTCAAACAGCTGGTAAGTGAACTTGGCATTGTAGAGCAAGGAGGGATTTTTAGATGCATCGGTAGGCTTGTTAATTCAGATTTAGAGTTTGATGCTAGAAGACCCATCATTCTTCCAAGAAAGAACCACTTGACTAAATTGATTATACGAGGTTGTCATGAAAGGGTACACCACAATGGTGTGAGGGCTACATTAGCCAAATTGCGATCAAGGTACTGGGTACCAAAGGGCAGACAAGAAGTGAAAGGGGTCCTGAGCGAGTGTGTTACTTGTAAGAAGCTTAAAGGAAAGCTGTACAGTTCTCCACCAACTGCAGCACTGCCAGAGTTTAGAGTCACAGAAGCCCCACCATTTTCGAAGGTAGGTGTCGATTTTGCTGGGCCCCTCTATGTGAAGAGTAAATCAGGAGAAATGGAGAAAGTTTATACTGCATTATTTTCGTGTTGCATGACCAGAGCAGTTCACTTAGAATCAGTAGAAGATTTGTCTGCCGCCGCTTTAAGACGTTGTCTGAGAAGATTCACTGCGAAAAATGGAATGCCTGTTCTCATTGTGTCCGAAAACGCAAAAACATTTCAAGCAACTGAGAAAGCCTTAAACGAGTTGTTCAACCATCCAGAAGTCCAAGCACACTTGGAGTATATGAGGATAGAGTGGAAGTTTAATTTAGAAAGGGCACCCTGGTGGGGGGGATTTTTTGAAAGGATGGTTGCAAGTGTGAAAGATTGTTTAAGAAAGACGTTAGGAAACACCAGGCTGTCGTATGAGGAGCCACTAACAGTGCTCACAGAAGTAGAATGTACGTTAAACGCGAGGCTGTTGACCTATGAGTACAATGAAGTGGACGAGGTGTTAACGCCTTCTCATTTGATCTATGGGCGAAGAATTGAATCAATCCCGAATGAGATTGTGGAACCAGATGATGTGGTAAGTGGGGCGCAATGTTTGGCAAGATTTAAACATCTAAGTACTCGGTTAGCTCACTTTTGGAACCGGTGGCGAAGGGAATTTCATAGGTGTCAGGTACGAAATCAGAATAGAATGATAGAAGTAGGAGACGTAGTCGTAGTGTATGATGAGGAAAAGAAAAGAGGAGAGTGGAAATTAGGAGTGGTAGAGAGCCTTGTGAAGGGTAAGGACAGTGTAGTTAGAGGGGCTAATGTAAGGGTGGTTACAAAAGGGAAGCCAACACACTTATCCAGGCCAGTGCAAAAATTATACCCCTTGGAAATTAGAAGTAAGGGGGATGGATTACCACGAATGGACAGTGTTGCGAAAACTGTAGAAAGTCCCACAAGAACCGTCCCTCGACGAAAAGCAGCGTTAGATTCTCGTTGGAAATCGCGCCTAATGCTTTACTTGTAGACGAGTCAAGGAGGGGAGAGTGTCATAACAAGTTTTAGTACAATATTTAGAAGATTTGTTTGTTTAAGTTCAAGCATGTTTTAAGTAATTATATTGCTTTGCGAGCAGAAATTTGCGTTGGGTGTTATAGCCACATCCTGTGATGAATATTAAATAGATATGACTCAGCTTAAAGCAATCAATTGTTAGTGGTTTTAGGATCAGTGTAATAGGATTATACTCGGTAGTTATCGAAGAATAATTGTAGCCCACGTTAAGGAAATTAGTATCAACCACAAGCGTTACGCGTTAGG
>NC_138154.1:2541780-2544280 GCF_964199315.1 Orbicella franksi | reverse complement strand
TATTTGGCTGCCTTGCAGATGAGGTTACAGACATATCAGTACTCCAGCAATTTGTTGTCTTTGTGAAGTATGTCAACGCAAGTGGAATGCCCCAGACAGACTTTTTGCACACAGAACATATGACCGACGCTGCCACTGGACAAGAGTTGGCCAAGTGTCTCAAGAAAATTGTTGAGGATTGCCAGCTGGAACTGAAGAAGATGAAAAGTTGTGTTACAGATGGAGCAGGAGCAATGATTGGCAGGCACAATGGAATGGCAGCAATCATGAAGAGAGAAGTACCAGATCTAATTAACATCCACTGCGTGTGCCACAGACTTGCACTTGCGTGTGCAGATGCTTCTAAAGAGCTGAATTATATCAAGAAAGTTGAAGGTCTTCTGCTACAAATATGGAAGTTCTATGAGTATTCCCCCAAGAAAACAGCAAAGTTTGCTGCTGTGCAGTCAGGGCTACACAATCTTCTGCCAAAAGATCAGCTTTCCCAAGCAAAGAAGCATATGAAGAAGGCAAAGAAAGCGGTTGCAAGTCGCTGGCTTTCCTTTGATGAGTCTGTAAGGGCAATGGTTCAAGAGTTTATTGGACACCTGCAAACGTTTGAGTTCTTTAAGGAGGGTGATGCTACTGCTTCAGGTCTACTGACGCAAACCAGAAGTCACAAATTTATCGGTACACTCTACATTCTTAAAGAAATCCTCACACACTTAGCAGTTCTCAGCAAAACTCTTCAGCATGGAGAACTGTGCTTTGCTGGTCTACCATCAGCTGTTTCTTACTGCCTTGCTAAGCTTGATGATGTTCTGAAAAGGAAAGATGAAATTCTTAGATCACTGAGTGTTGATCTATCCGAGAATGGAAAACTTGCCCTGGCTGGAATCGAAGTAACTCCAGCAAGTACCATGTTCCTAAATGACTTGATTACATCCTATGTGGCTAAGTTGAAAGAGAACATAGCAGCAAGATTCCCTTCTCTGCCACTTGTACAAGCATTTTCAATCTTCGACTTGCAAGTTCTCCCTGTAAAGGAAGCCCCAGATTTCAAGATCTACGGCATGAACCACATAGCCACACTCTCGGATCACTTTGGCGCCACAGGGTATGTGGAAGTCGAAGCCCTTAAGTCTGAATGGGAACATTTCAAGTTTATTGCACAAGATTTGAAGTCAGAATGTCCCACGACCGAAGCACAACAACCAGAAGTAACTTCAACGGAGTGGTTGCTAACCAAGCTATGCAGTATTCCATCGTTCAAAGTTATGTTCCCAAACTTGGTGAAGCTGGCTGCTGTAGCTCAAAGTCTACCAGTAACAAATGCCTGGCCAGAACGAGGCGCAAGTGCGTTGAAGCGCATTAAAACAAGGCTTCGAAATTCACTGAAAGATGACATGCTGGAATGCCTCTTGCAAATTTCCATTAATGGCCCTCCTGTGTCAGAGTCAACAGATGTCATATCAAATGCACTTGGCCTCTGGCTTCAAGAAAAAAATCGAAGAAAACTGCCCCCAGTGACGGCAACTGCAACTGCGTCAACATGCACAAGTGAAGATGAAGAGCTCCAGGAGACCATTACTACTCTGACTGAAGAAGTGGATTTCCTACACGAAGAGGTTCAAGATCTTGAAGATGAGATTTATTCACAGCAACAAATCTTCAAGAAGCTGCTTCTGAACATGTGCACGTATGACAGCTCTGATTGTGAGAATGATGATTACTAATTAAATATTAATACGTTATTGTGACATGAAGATACAGTGTAGATTGTCATTTCTTTCTTTTCAAGCAAGGAATACTCAAGGAGTTTGGAGATATTAATAACTTCATTCATTTGATCTCCGTATAAAACTTGTATGCATTGTGAAAATCAAATTGTACTAAAATGAGAACAGTATAAGTTGGTGCAACAAAAGGTTTAGTTTTACGATTTGCTGATTATGGACTGTCACTTTTTTTTTTGAAACAAGGAACACTTAAGTCTGTTGGAGATATTTTATAACTTTAATCATTTGATCTCTGTAAATTAAGGTGCATGAATTTGAAATTATGCACTGTGAAAAACAAACAGTACTAAAATAAGAACCACTTGCATAGGTTGGTGCAACAAAGATGTTATTTCACTATTTGCTGATGATGTACTATAATATATTATCACTCTGTTTTATCAGCATTTTTGATTAGGAAATTTGCCATTTTCATGCCCTAGAAAGCAGGAAAATGCATTTCCAGGGGTTTCATGTTCAAAAAATTTCTCGGGGGGCATGCCCCCAGACCCCCCTAGATGCTCAGGCCCTTTCAGGCCTTCGGAACGTGGCCGTTGGCCACGTATTTCACTGCTATGGGTGATAACTTCCATGCAACAGCTGCTTCAAAACTTAATGACAGCCCTGTAAACTCCGGCAGCTATTAGCCATTTGGCTCCAAAGCTTCACTTTTCATTAACCATGAACCATAACACATTAATTATTGAGGGCGGGAACCAAAATGCATACATTACATCTCTCTT